>NW_024070209.1:59128641-59232982 GCF_014754425.2 Oryx dammah
CACATGAAAAGATGCTCAACATCACTCATTATCAGAGAGATGCAAATCAAAACCACAATGAGGTACCACTTCACACCAGTCAGAATGGCTGCGATCCAAAACTCTACAAGCAATAAATGCTGGAGAGGGTGTGGAGAAAAGGGAATCCTCTTACACTGCTGGTGGGAATGCAAACTAGTACAGCCACTATGGAGAACAGTGTGGAGATTCCTTAAAAAACTGGAAATAGAACTGCCTTATGACCCAGCAATCCCACTGCTGGGCATACACACAGAGGAAACACAGAATTGAAAGAGACACGTGTACCACAATGTTCATCGCAGCACTGTTTAGAATAGGCAGGACATGGAAACAACCTAGATGTCCATCAGCAGATGAATGGATAAGAAAGCTGTGGTACATATACACAATGGAGCATTACTCAGCCATTAAAAAGAATACATTTGAATCAGTTCTAATGAGGTGGATGAAACTGGAGCCTATTATACAGAGTGAAGTAAGCCAGAAAGAAAAACACCAATACAGTATACTAACACATATATATGGAATTTAGAAAGATGGTAATGATAACCCTCTATGCAAGACAGCAAAAGAGACACAGATGTATAGAACGGACTTTTAGACTCTGTGGGAGAGGGAGAAGGTGGGATGATTTGGGAGAATGGCATTGAAACATGTATACTATCAGGTAAGAAACGAATCGGCAGTCTATGTTCGATACCGGATACAGGATGCTTGGGGCTGGTGCACGGGGATGATCCAGAGAGATGATATGGGGTGGGAGGTGGGATGGGGGTTCAGGATTGGGAACTCATGTACACCTGTGGCTGATTCATGTCAATGTATGGCAAAACCAATACAGTATTGTAAAGCAAAATAAAGTAAAAATAAAAATAAAGAAACTGAAAAAAAAATTTTTTTAATAAACAAAAAAATAAAATAAAATGCTAACAGCACCCCAGCTGAGAAACACTGAAAAAAAAAAAAAATTACATATTGCTTTAAATATAACATAAGACTTCCACCAAGCAAGACTATAAATAAGTCAAGTTATTCCCAGTGAGAATAACAGAAAAATTTTTAAAGATCCAGGAGAAAACCCACAAAACAAGGCTTTGTGCAACAGGCGTAGTAGCACAGATTTAAGACAGGTAAGACTATCACTTTAAGTTTATCTTAAGAATCCCTCAGCCCATGTTCATGGCGGACAGACAATCTTCCATTCTGGTGGTTATTCCTGTTTCCTAAGATGATCAGTAACCCCAGGAAAGCAATCCTCCAAACCATAACTTAATTTCCTTAATGAAAGCACAGACAAAAGTGCCAGTGACAGTAAATAACACAATCTAAAGAGAAATTAGACATTTGTTGGTATAGAGTTATTAGGTGTTATCAACAGTCAATTATAGAATTTGTGTCAAATGGACCTTTAAGGTATGAATCAATAAGTATTCTACAATGGCTACATTAATTGCATGTGCTATTAATTCAAAATATTCAATTCTATAAAAATCTATTAAGTACAATAGCCTCTTCATATTCAGTCACAGTAATTAAAACTTGTTCTGCATTCTAAAAACAAGGCTAAGATTTGTATTTCTAGGATTTATCTTATTCAAAATTCACTGTTCCTACCAGTAATAAAGTTCTGATAAACTTTATATTTGTATGTTTAAGGAGATTTAACATATCCACATACAAGGAAACAATATTAAAAACCTTAGTCTTATTTCATATAAATACTTAGATGTATTATTACCAACCTGTCCTTCTCTTGAAAATTTAAAGGGTGGTTTGTGTTTAATAACACTTGTTGCAAGCCTTAGGAGTCCTGTAAGCCCATCATCTTCTATATTACCATCTTGATGATCGAGGATCTCCCTGCTACAAAACATACAAGCAAAACAAGATAGGTCATACAGTTACATCCTTTATCTTTATGCAATGAAACTGTCAATTTCATATCAAATTTTACCTTCGAATACAGTCGGCCAAATGCCGTGCCAAAGCATCCAAGTCGAGCAGTGTTGTCTTAATACAAAAAGAAAATACAAAATTCAAATATAGATCTTTACATTTAGTATTTCAGTATTTACTAAAACAAAACAAAAAAATCCTTTACTTTTAAGTAACAAGAATTCTTCAAATTCATTAACTTGCCAATTAAATTATAAGTAATATATAACTACTCTTTACTTATACATATCAATAAAATTATAGTTGTAAACACATCATTAATAGTCCTTCAAAAAAAATCAATGAAATGTTGGCAATAATTATGACAGCCATAGTAATTTAATGAGAAAACACTAGGTTTGATTTATTTTTTAACAATTTTACTGAGATATAATTCACATACAATTCACCAAGGTTTGCTTCTAATAGTACCTTCTGAAATAAATAGACAGTTCACTTCAGAAATCTTTATTCTCATTATAACTGAGCAACAAAATTAAAACAGATTTCATGAAACAGAATCTAATTTAAGAGGATTCACAGTCCAGTGGTTAGGACTCCACGCTTTCAGTGCAGAGGGTGTGGGTTCAGTCCCTGATTGGGGCCATAAAATCTTGAAAGCCATGTGGCATGGCCATAAACAAAAAAGAAGAAGATTCTCAAAGAAACTCTGATCACCAAGAAGGAAAACTACTTTGAATACCAAGCAAGAAATAACAGATTCCTACTTTAAATGGGCAACCATAGGTTTAAAAAAAAAATTCCATGTCTACCTGGCATTGGTATTTTATGGATAAAGTCAAATACATTAAAATATGTTCAAGAGAAGGAAGACCTGGAAGTGGTCATCAAAAGAAGTAAGATAATACTAGGGATGTAATATACAACATGATAAATATCATTAACATTGCTATATGTTATATAAAGCTGTTGAAAGAGTAAAGTGCTCATTATAAGGAAATAAAATCTCTTTCCATTTCTTTAATTTTATATCAGTATGAGATGATAATCTTCAACTATGCTTATTGTGGTAATCATTTCATGATGTATATAACTCATTATGCTGTATACTTTAAACTTATACAGTGCTGTATGTCAATTATAACTCAATAAAATTGAAAGAAAAAATTAAAACAGGTTCAATACTGATTTTTAAATTTCTCAGATGTAAAGCAGAATAAGAATTCAGATGTAAACTGTTCCTTAAAAGTAAAAAGCTCAAACGTTAAAGGACTTTTAAAATATATAGTGTATATATTGGACTCTGATTGAAATACATGAAAAAAATTGACAGAAAAGGTTCCCTAAATATTTAAATGTAAATTTTTCAAGTGTTTCTCACTTTTCTGTGAGATCAATTAGATTTATTTTAGCTTGCTAAATTTATAAAAAGGGAAAAAAAAGTTCTTATGTGGCCAAGCTTTTCTTCAAAATGGACTTGTTTTAAATGGCTTTGTTAGACAGGAGTATCATTGTAGTCTCATATAACAAAATTAGATCAGAAAACTGATAGTGCTCTTTAAAGTGATTTCTATTAACTTCAACTTTATTTTATATACTCAAAATCTACTTACTATTACAGAAATCTGTATATTTAAAGTCTAAATTTCACACTCCAAGTAAGATTTTATACCCACAGATCTTACTCCGAAGACATAGGAAACTACTGATAAGTACCAAGTAAAGACATTTCAACTAAGGTCAAAATAAAATGAAGGAATGAGAGTAAAACACAAAGGTACAAATGAAGTAGAAAAACTATGACATTTTCAACTCATTAAAGACTCATAAAAATGCCCTAATGATAAGGACTTATAAATTCACAAAGAAACATGTACATAATGCATCTCTATTAACAAGTTAATGTAAAATTTTCTGAACATACCTGACTAGCATCCTTTATATGTATGTTGTCAACTAATTTGCACAACAACCAAAAATATTCTTTACATCCAGGTTTTAACATTGGTTCTTCTTCATAATCATCTATCTATTAAAAAAAATTTAAACTTTGTGAAAATAGTTTAAAAAGGGAAAATGAACTTAAAATTATATTTTAAAAACTATTAGGGTTTATTAAAAAAAGTTAAATCCCTACAAACTAAACAGTATTCAAAATTTAACCAAAAAATTCTGAAGAAGACATTCCTGGTTTCTTTAAAATTAAAACTACTATGTACATAAGTGAATGATGAGAAGTTGAGGAAAACACTACTCTCAAATTACTTATAAACTACTTGGAAAAGATATGAATAATGTATAATACTAAATAATGTAGTGTCAACTAAAAATTCAATGACAATGTGAAAACACAAGAAACCTACAAAAAATGAGTATATATAAATCTACCCACATGTAATGGTCTATTATAGTTTTCAAATCTGAAAAATAAAGAACATTACATTTCTTACACAGTCGATGACAGTAAATATGGAGAAGAAAAATCCTACAATGCATCATATTTCTAGAGATTAGTACAATTTACTTATTAATGGGCCCTGAATTTATTATGTGGGAGAAGGGGTTTACAAGGCTAGTAATGAATAAAGCTGAAAATTCTATCACAAAGATAAAACAACTGTGATTGAGTAAGGAGAGTGCTACATTTATGATGTTTCTATTATTCAACTTATCAACACAAGGCTCAAAACCTATAAGGACAAATGTTATTTCCAAAACAGAATACCCATGAGAGATCCCACAGAGCTGAAACTAAAGCACATAGAATCTATCCTTAAAGTGTAACATGGACACAATATGTCACAATGCTGTTACTTTAAGAACTATATAACTATCATCCTCCTGGTGAAACCTATAAATAGTAAACAGGTATTCAAAATTACTTGCAAGAATAATATAATGATAAACGTGGGGCAAATGAGCATGCAGAAATAGAACCTGCTGTTGAACACAGTAAAACCTTACCCTTACCCTGATAGGTTTGAGTGCTTGAGCATCTGGAAGGAACTTCAACAATGTTGAGGCAGCCAGTAGCAGAAAAGAGCGATTGATTGAGTCTCCTCCATCCAGCCCTGATAGAGATAACTTATAAAGACCATTGCAAGACTCATGACGGACTGCAGTCTAAATGAAAAAGCAAGTTCCAAAGATAATCTGAGTCAGTGTTAAGAAATTAATCTTAAAGTTGATACGTTGCCAGAAATAATATGTTAGACGGCTTCTTTAATAACATATTTTAAAACACAATGCCCCGATCCAATACTTAGGCATGTAAATAATACACAGTCAAATGAAGTACCCCAAAGTTATACAGTAATATGTAAAAACATTTTGGAAATTCCCAAATATGGCCATAAAAAAAAAACCTAAATACAAAAAGGACTGAGAAGAGATTATTCATAATAATTTATTTACATGATTAAGTAACAAGAAAAATATTTTCAGAACTAGAAACAACTTAGAAAGTATTTAAACCAAAATATATTAGATTTTAGAATCTTGTTTATATGTTAGAACAGTTACCTGGGACAGAGCCAGAACAAGAATACATATGCATTCAATACAAAGCTAGTAATTCTAGAAACTGTTCTCTAAAAAAGATGTGAATATCATGGCTAAGTGTACTAGTAAGTGTTTCTACTATTTCATTTAGGATATGGTGTGAGTAACACCAAGATATGATTGGTGAAAATTATACTGACTTCACTGTCAACAATGAAATCAAAAGGAAATATATATAACTTATTGTCAGTCTCTCTTGCATCTAAGGATACTCTCAACTAGATAAAGCAAAATAAATTTCTCAAATATAAATTACAATAATAAAGGCTCAAATCTTTCTAAACCCTCAGGGGAAAAAAAAAAGAACCACTCTGTAAACAAATACTGCAAAAAAAGAAAAATATGAAAGCTACACAGTAACATTCACACTTAAGTGTACATAGTTCAAAATACTCTAGATCTTAAAGGATTAATAACTTCTTTCCAGGATATATTTATGGAATCACATTCATTTGTTTCCATTAGCTCTTTTTATTATCAATGCTAATATATGAAAAAATATGAATAGTAGTACTAATCTTCAATCTTTAGCTTACCTCAGGAATAAGGAGAGTCAATTTCTTTAGCCAGTCTTGTAAATGATCACTATCAGCAAGGCTAGATTTCACTAAAGAACAGCAATGAGCCCAACTCACCAAGAGCCACATAGAATAATGTGAAACTAAAGAAAAATTGGAAAAAAGTTACTATAAAAATTATTATAAAGGCTTGTACTATAAAGAAAACAAAATTTCGTTATCAAAGAAGGGTATTACACGTAAATGTTTCCAGCCATCCAAATCTTTATCTATTAAAAATCAACTTTGTGGAACCCTTACCTTCATGTCTAGACCTGTGATCAGATTGAGCTTTCAAAACTCTGTAAAGTAAAAACATACCATCAGGAATAGTTAAATTCAGCAATGAATTAAAAAATAACTCTATTTCTACATATTTATCATTTAACTTTCCCAAAAGATTATAGATTTTTATGAAAGCTAATTTAGTTTTCCATGGTCTTCATATTTTGTTTAAAGAATCACTGGCAAAATCTTATTATAACAAACACTAAATGACTTCATATTTAATAAATAAAATCTGAGTGAATCCCATATTGACTTAAGTGCACTCTCACTTAAGTGCCTAAAAATTTGGTTACTGAAATGATATGGATTACAAAGAGAAAGGTTATAATGGTTTAGAATCTAAATATAAGACTTCTAAAAGGAAAAAAATCATATACTGGCATAAAATGTCCCTTTTTTTTGGTATGGGTAAATTCAATTTTCATTGGGAATAGTTAAAAGTAAATTATTGAAAAGTAGAGAAAAATAACATTTAATTCTATATTGCTTCAGTTCTATTTTTCCCCCCATGATACTTTTAGTAACTTCAGTGGAAAATGTATTACCTCAATTTAAAGAAAACAGTAAAAATTTTCAATTTAATAACACCATTACACAGGAATTTAGTATTCACCTTACAAATAAATTGCTGGTTTTTTTTCTTAAGAAAAGCACAGATCTCTAGATACATACTTTGTTATAACTAAATTGTTATAATTAAAAAATGCCTTTGAAAATTTCAAAATCTATGTAACTGATTTAAAGTAAAAGGTACTGAAAAGTTAAAACTTATAAATCAAGATCTGGTCATATTTCATGTTTAACTTTTATCATATTGGCTTAATATAATTAACTTTACCAAGAGCAACCTACTCATGTAACCTTTTAAATCTGTGGCATTTGAAGATTTTTGGTAACAGACAATAAGTTTTTTCTAATTACCTTAATTGATATAAACCTCCCAGCACCATATAAACTGAAGGTGGAAGTTTACAGAACGTACATTAGAGGACAGGGAGAAAAAGTTAATAATTATTTATCTGGAGGAGAGTAACTGGTAGTTGGTACAAAAAATCTATTTTCCTCATACAAACCAAGATCAAGTTACTGCACTTTCTTTGTTTCCCCACATTATCCATTCATAAGTTTTATAAATAATAGGTGAAGTGGCTGGCACTAATAATGGTGAGCAAAATCAGATAAAGTACATACAAAACTATACGGTCCAGTGCGGTAAAGCAAGTATTAATCAAGTAATGCAAATTCAATAGAGACAGACACTAAAGAAAGACAAACTAAAAAAGAAATAATCTTAAAATAATCATGCTACTTATATTCAAATATTGCTTATGAAAATGACTTTTAAAAGCATCTAAAAAGAGACAACTAGCTATCAGCCATAAATAAGCACTTTGAAACATATTTACATGAACTTTGTAAATCATCTGAGTAGCAATGGCAAGCTTAAGCCCAGCATAACACCTAGAGAAAACAATACTTAAAAATATTTCTACATACTTTAACATAATTTATGTGATTATTTAAGGTATACAGAAT
The DNA here is from genome assembly GCF_014754425.2 of Oryx dammah. Classification (NCBI taxonomy): domain Eukaryota; kingdom Metazoa; phylum Chordata; class Mammalia; order Artiodactyla; family Bovidae; genus Oryx; species Oryx dammah. Next base: position 59,136,501 of record NW_024070209.1, read on the forward strand.
CAGGTCTTTATGTATTAGCAAATATCATTTATACACTATTAAAACTTTGTATATTATTTTTTTTAAATCGCCAATGTAGCCCAAATAAATTGGGTCATATGACATGTTTAAACTATATTCTTAAATAAATATTTCCAGCTTTATCTACTGAGAGCCCAGAAGCAAGTTAACATTAGGAGCCATAAGCATCCATATTACACTGGTTCCACGCCAAAAACTAGGGCTTCCTAAACACTGATTCCAGAACTAAGGCATATAAGCAAAGTGAACAGTAATAGTAATGAATTATCTTGCATTAAAAAATCCAACTTGATATTAAATAAAAGGAAGAGAAAGCTCTTCCTCACAATAGAATGTCAACTAATAAACACAAAATGAATGGCTAAGAGCTAGAAAATCACTAGTTTGCAAACACTGTACTGATACTTAATTCAGGCAAGAATCATCATCACTGTAATCCATAGGTTAGTTTTAATGAGAAAAATCAGAAACTTCACTGTAGAGATATCTGGATGAAACCAGAGTGACTGATCAAAATCACTAATAGTAAGACAAACAGCTATCACTGGGATGAATTGGGAAAGATATGTTACTTATTGAGTATTCCTGCTAAAATGTATAGTCTGAATTTAATTGTAAGGAACAATCAAGAAAACCTAAACTTAAAGGTGTTATAAAAGAACTGGCCTGGGATGCTCAAAAATATCTGTTCCATGAAAGAAAAGATAAGAAATATTCCCTATTACAGGAAATGGAAGAAATATGACTATGAAACACAGTATGTTATCCTGGATGAGGGAAAAATTGCTATAAAGAATATTAATGGGATTTGAGTATGGATAATATGTTAGATAATATTATATCAATGCTCAATTTGAGTATTTCACTATAGTCATCAGGAAACTGTCCTTGGTCTTAGGAAACACATCAAACTATTTATTTATGGGTAAGTGACCATAATGTCTGAACTCTTACAGAATTTAGGATAACATGTAAATAAATGTGTGCACAGGGACACCCACAGAAAATGCTATAAAAACTTGCAAAATGCTGGTAACAAAATGCAAGTCTAAATGAATGATATGAAAGTGCACTAAAATACCCTAACCATTTATCTGTTACATTTCAAGTTTTTCCAAATTAAAATTTTTAAACACTGTATTCTTACTATATATACATACATAATGTAAAAACATCATACCTAGGAGCCAGATTATCATATGTATAAGCAACAGACATAAGTCGCTGAATCAAACTGGTTCCTTGGACAAGAACAAGAAATACCTTTAAAATAAAAACATTAAAAAAAAAAATCTGTAAATACACTAAAGCATAAAACTGCATTTTAAACAGACTCTATATTACTTTGATTTTTATTTATAAAAATATAAGGAATACTCTAAAAATGGTTATTGGAAAATACTACAAAAGTATTAAATACTAGAAAAACAGATTTTCATAAACAAAGAATAGCAACTTTAAAAAGAAAATAATACAAATTTAGAAAATACACAGGCAAATCCTCTCTATTTGACGCACAGATTATCTGCATGTCACCCAACAGAGCGAGAAAAATTATATTATACATGCCAGTGATTTTGGGGGGCAGTAGATGAAGTAACATTTTTCACTTGAAATAAATACTATAGTTAACCAAGCTTGGAATCCAGATTAAAAATCCTGAGGTTCAACATTAGTTTACTTATTTTCAAGCTGTATGACTCTAATACTGAATTTCTCAGTTCTTAATCTATGTAATAGAAAAAATATTTGCTAACTTAATAAAGAATTATTAAATTCCTTCTGCAGGCCCAAACTCATTCTGGGCACTAAACTCTATAAAAGCACTGTTCCTATCCTGGGGAAGTTAGTCCAATGCAGCATATAACATACAAAGCATTGCAGGAGCTTCCCTGGTGGCTCAGTGGCGAAGTCTGCCCGCCAATATAGGAGACACAGGCTTGATCCCTGATCTGGGAGGGTCCCACATGCCATGGAACTAAGCCCATAAGCCCCAACTATTGAGCCCACATTCTAGAGCCTAGGAGCTGCAACTACTGAGCCCATGGGCCACAGCTACTGAAGCCTGCGTGCCCTACAGCCTGTGCTGCACAACAAGGGAGGCATCAGCAATGGCAAGCCTGCACACTGCAACTAGAGCAGCTCCTGCTTGCTACAACTAGAGAAAAGCCCTTGCAGCAACAAAGACCCAGAGCAGACAAAAATACAGTATTAAAAAAAAAAAAAAAGGCATTGAAACACAAGTATATGCAATGTGCCAAACGATCAACAGAAGAGAGCAGCAACTAAAGCTGTCCCTGACAAAATAAGGAGAGCTTTAAGAAACACTATATTTAAGTTTGGAGGCTAATGGATACATGTATGTGTATCGTTGAGTCCCTTTCCAGTTTGCCTGACTCTTATCACAATATTGTTGACTGGCTTTATCCCAATACAAAATAAAAAGTTAAAAAAAAAAAAAAAGACAAGCTATACTTAGGCTGGAATTTGAAAGTTAAATTTGGAATCTGAAACTTCCAAAAGGCTACTGAAAGAGAATAAATGAAACACTGCATGACAATAAATTAGTAAAAGAATTAGTGTTTTTTTACTATTAGATGACTATCTCGAGAAAAAGACTAACAAAAATTTCCCCTCAAATAGCTTAGATTTACATACTATGCTCTAATTATTATGATAAACAAATGAAAAAAATATATGCTCTTTTTCTAAACTAGAACTATAATATTGGCATATGCATAGCAAAAATATGCACATAAAAAGAGAACCCATGGTAATGACCTGTGACTCTGGGGAAGGTTCATTTGTATATTCTTTTTTGCCGCAACACAACTTGCAGGATCTTAACTCCCTGACCAGGGATGGAACCTGAGTCCTCAGCAGTGAAACTGCAGAGTCCTAATCACTGAGCCATTAGGGAATTTCCTCAATTGTACATTCTAGATATTTTTAGTAATTATGTACGTGAACAAATTTTTTTAAGCCAATTATTTAAAAATCCCATATATGAGTCTATGTATTTTATTTTTCTATCAGTAACAACTCATTGCTCTGAAGTTTCTTGAACAGGTATGAGGTAAGCTGCTGTCCTCAAATGATTACAAAATAAGGAACAGACTGAGTAAAAACTTATCTTCAACCTTCTCCAGGTCAGTTCACTGACAGAAATAGTGGAAGGGCAAATATTTGATTGTATGAACAACAGAATCCACAGTCAAAAAGACTTAATTTTATTGCTGGATGTGCTGGTTATCGTGCCACTTTTGTTCACCTCCAAACCCACCATACTGTGAACTTGCCCTGCCATTATAATGGCTGGTAAATTTCTCTTCTGCCAGCTGGCTTTCTAAGTTTGTCAACCTGGGATACTTGAGAGATACCTTATGTCCTTTTTCTTTTTTGTATGTTCTGTGGTTTGTTTTTTTTTTTTTTTTGGTTGTGCCATGCAGCTTGTGGGATCTTAGTTCCTGACCAAGGATCAAACCTGGGCCCCCGGGTGGTGAAAGCATGAAGCTCTAACGATTGAGCCACCAGGGAATTCTTGTTTGTTCTGTTAACACTGTTCCAGAAATATTTTAACCAGATGAGGAAACTGATTTCAGAATCAGTAACAGAGTGAGCTCCTCAGAGGCCTAAACTCCAGTTCAGCAAGATCCCATCTATAAGCTTCTCACTTCTGGTAGCTATAATCTTTTACATATATTCCTCAAAAATATGTGAAATTGCCTGCATTACCTTAACATTCCCTTTTAATTAATAGCCCTTCAAAACATGGAATTCTCTGGTGGCTCAGTGGAAAAGAATCTGCCCGCCAATGTAGAAGTCATGGGTTCAATTCCTAAGTTGGGAAGATCCCCTGGAGAGGTAAATGGAAACCCACTCGAGTATTCTTGTCTGGGTAAAATCCCAGATGGGGGCTATAGTCCATAGCTAAGCTAAGCTAAGTCACTTCAGTCATGTCCGACTCTGTGCGACCCCATAGACTGCAGCCCACCAGGCTCCCCCGTCCCTGGGATTCTCCAAGCAAGAACACTGGAGTGAGTTGCCATGGAGTCACAAAAGAATCGGACACGACTTAGTAAATAAACAACTCTGAAACATAAGAATAAAATTACTTCTCGATTTTAAATCTACTCTGTTGGAATACCTAGTGTAGTTTGTTTTTCTGAATGGATCCTCCATTCAGCACAAAAATTACTGAGACCAACTAATGAACTCAACCCCACAACTAGATAACATATAGAATGGCATAAAATTCACTGTGCAGTTTGGATGATGAACTGAAAAGTTTTACTCCTTCGTAATTGCTACTGCTTTAAAATGAAGGCATAACTTCTGCTGTCAGGTCATACTGTGGTGATCTAGGATAGCATTTCATAGATATCAGTGTTGTTCACTTTGTAAAAACAAAAATAAACAAATTCTCTTAAAAGACGAGTGTATTACTACAGTTTAATGGTAATGTTTCTACTTTACCTCTGTTAATCTTGGTATATGAAGACCCTTAGCATGATCACCAGCAGCCTTTCTTGACTTGCCAGGCCATGTTCTTTTCCTATGGCTTTCTGCTATACCAGACCAGGCAAAGACATCATGATAAGCTAAATCCAAATCGGATGGATCTACTGCAAACTGGCATATTAACTTCAGCAAGCAAGCAAGACAGTCTAGCTGCCACTGTGGATAAGAAGAAAATGTTATTTACCTAATTTTCATTAATTTCACATGACCACTATACAAACTGAAATTAAAGACTAGAAAATGAAAATTATTATAGCTAGTACTTAATCCATGAGGTAATGAAATTTTTCCCGTTCATGTATTGTGGTTAATAACAACCCAATCTTACAAAAATAGACACTAGATAACTAAAATGTGTATGTGATGAAATGAAAATGATACTTGTATTTCTATCATGAAATAATCATACAAATGTATATAATAAAAAGATAAAAAAACACTGCTTGGAATGAACTGAAATATTCAAACTATTAAAATACTTTACCTACACAATTAGCATTAAGGGCAAAACTATTAGAAGCTGTCTCTCCACATTAAGTGGCATATACTCTAATATTTGGGAGTGAAAACTATTCTCAATAATTCGATAACTTTTCAATTGAAAATCTGCATTTTACAAATGTACATGTAAAATAAAATAAGTATCTCATCAATAAAATACTGCTTAGTATGGAAAGTAAAATTCCTAATTGATTTAAAGCTCCACATTAAAATTTTTTAAATAAAACAATTCCTTCAAATAAATAAGAACATCATCTATATATGAGAGCTTTCTCTTTAATGGTCCTTGTTCTCGTCTTTTTCCTAATGCCGCTACTAAGTGTTACAACTATACCAATATACCAAGAAACACAGCAATACTATGTAACTGATTTTTTAAGAAAAGTATCACAAAATTTCAGTGAGGAAAAATAAAGTCTTCACACAAAAGGTGCTAGAAAAATTGGATAGCCATATGGAAAAATAAAACCTAAACCTCATTCTACATATACAAAAGTTAACTCAAAATATACCACAGATCTAAATGTAAAAGGTCACTATAAAATTTACAGAAGAACACATAGGAGAATATCTTTGTGACCTTAGAAAAAAGGTTTCTTAGCTAGAATTAAAATTGAAAACTTCTCTGCTTAAAAGACACTGTATAAATATAAAGAAAAGACAAACCACAGATTGAACGCAAATATTCTTAACACATACACCTGACCAAAAAAACTTGTCCAAATTCATTAAGGAAAAAGTCTTACTGCTCTTTACTAAGAGGGAAAAAAAAAAAAAAAAAAAAAAACCCCAAAAAAAACAAAAAAAAAATCCCCAAGATATGTATAGACACTTTACAAAAGAAGATAAAAAACATGGTCCAAATGAAATGTTAATGGGGAATTTTATAACTATGTTTACATTAAAAAAAAAAAGAAGGATCTCATTAATCAAACTTTCAGTTCAGTTCAGTTCAGTCGCTCAGTCGTGTCCGACTCTTTGCAACCCCATGAATCGCAGCATGCCAGGCCTCCCTGTCCATCACCAGCTCCCGGAGTTCACTCAGACTCACGCCCATCGAGTCAGTGATGCCATCCAGCCATCTCATCCTCGGTCATCCCCTTCTCCTCCTGCCCCAATCCCTCCCAGCATCAGAGTCTTTTCCAATGAGTCAACTAAACTGAACTTTAGAGGTTAACAAACTAGAAAAAGAACAAACTACACCCAAGGTTAGTAGTTGCAAAAAGGAAATAATAAAAACCAAAACAGAGATAAATAAAATAGTGAACAGAAAAACCTAAAGAAAAAAAATCACTGAAAATCAAAGCTGGTTCTTAGAAAAGAACAAAATTCACAAACGTTTAGCTAGGAGGACTAAGAAACAAGAAGAACCAAATTACTAAAATCAGAAATAGAAGTGGGAACATTTCAACTAATTCTACAGAAATAAAAAAGATTTTAAGAGAGTACTACAAACAATTGTTATGTCCCCAAATTCAATACACTATACAAAATTAACAAATTCCTAGAAGCACAAACTTACAAAAACTCAATCAAAAAGAAACAGAAAATCTGAATAGACTTATAACTAGTGAGGAGATTGATTCAGTTATCAAAAATCTCCCAAATAAGAAAAGTCCTGGACCTGACAGCTTCACTAGTAAACTCTAACAAACATAAAGAAGAACTAATGCCAATAATCCTCAAACTGTCCCAAAAACTGAAGAGGGAACTCTGTAACTCATTTGATGAATCAAGCATTAACTCTGATACCAAAGCCAGACAAAAGACACTATAAGAAAATTACAGGCTAATATTCTTTATGAATATTCATGTGAAAGTCTTCAACAAAATATTAGTAAACAGAATTTGGCAATATAGTAAAAGGATGACCAAATGGGACTTATTCTTAGAATGCAAGGATAGTTTGACATATGAGTACTGATCAATGTAAATACTCCATATTAACAAACTGAAGGAAAAGACTACATTATCTTGATTACTGCTTAAAAAAGCATTTGACAAAATTCAACACCCTTTTATGATAAAAAATACTCAATGAAATAGGAGCAGAAGGAAACTAGTGCAACATAATAAATAAAAGTCATATTGACAAACTCAGTGAAAATGATACTCAATGGTGAAAGACTGAAAGTTTTTCTTCTAAGATCAGGAGGAATTCAAGGACAATTGCTTTCATCACTTCTATTCAACACCACAGTGTTAAGTTTCAGCCTGAGCAATACACAAGAAAAATAAAAGGCATCAAAATTGGAAAGGAAGAAATAAATGTATCTGTTTGTGTTAAAACTAATAAATGATCTCAGCAAAGTAGAAGGATACAAAGTCAACATACAGAATTCAGTTGTACATGAACAATGAACAATATGAAAAGACAATGACAGAAACATCAAAAAGAATAAAATATCTAGGAAGAATAAAATATCTAGGAAGGAACTTAACCAAGGAGCTGAAAGAGTTCTATAATGAAAGCTAAAAAAAGTTGCTCAAAGAAATTAAAGACAAATAAATGGAAACATATCCTGCATTTATGGACTAGAAGACTTACTATTAAAATATCAATACCATCCAAAATCACTGCAGATGGTGACTGCAGCCGTAAAATTAAAAGACATTTACTTCTTGGAAGGAAAGTTATGACCAACCTAGATAGCAAATTGAAAAGCAGAGACATTACTTTGGCAACAAAGGTCTGTCTAGTCAACGCTATGGTTTTTCCTGTGGTCATGTATGGATGTGAGCGTTGGACTGTGAAGAAGGCTGAGCACCGAAGAATTGATGCTTTTGAACTGTGGTATTGGAGAAGACTCTTGAGAGTCCCGTGGACTGCAAGGAGATCCAACCAGTCCACCCTAAGGGAGATCAGTCCTGGGTGTACATTGGAAGGACTGATGCTGAGGCTGAAACTCCAATACTTTGGCTACCTCATTCGAAGAGTTGACTCATTGGAAAAGACTCTGATGCTGGGAGGGATTGAGGGCAGGAGGAGAAGGGGATGACAGAGGATGAGATGGCTGGATGGCATCACCGACTTGATGGACATGGGTTTGGATGAACTCCGGTAGTTGGTGATGGACAGGGAGGCCTGGCGTGCTGCGATTCATGGGGTCACAAAGAGTCGGACACGACTGAGAGACTGAACTGAACCATCTAAAGTGACCTACAGATTCAGTGCAATCTCTAACAAAATCCTAATGGCGTTTTTTGAAGAAACAGAAAAATTCATTCTAAAATTCACAAGGAATCTCAAGGGACTCCAAACAGACAATCTTGAAAGAAAAGGACAAACCTGGAGGACTCACACTTTCTGATTTAAAAACTTACTACAAAGTTACAGTAACTGATACCAAGTGAAGTATTGGCATAAAGATAGTTTTTAAAAAAGGAATGGAACTGAGAGCCCAAAAACAAACCCTCATCTATATGGTTAAATGATTTTTGATAAGGATGCCATGAACATTCACTGTGGCAAAAGGAGTCTTTTCACGGAAAGGTGGTGGAAAATCTGCATCTCCACATGCAGAAGAATGAAGCTGAACCTTTATCTAACACCATATATAACAATTAACTCGAATGAAGGATCTAATTATAAGACCTAAAACACAATAAAAATTTTGAAAGAAAACACAGAACCAAAGGGTCATGACATTGTATTTAGCAATGATGTCTTGGAGAGTATACCAAAAACTCAAGTAACAAAAGAAACAGAAAACTTGGACTTGATGAAAATTTAGTTTGTGAATCATAAGACTATTCACAGTGTCTTTTAATATATTGAGAGATACATTATGAATAGTGGATCTCAGTCAATCTGAAAGCAATCTATGTCTTAATCAATCTAGCCATTTCAAGTGTTGCCAAGCTACAATGTGTGCCATATGGTAGTAAAGTTTTCTTAATACTTCATAAAAGTATCCATAATTTTAAAGCAAAACAGAAAATCTTTAGCACATGATTACCTGTAAACTTTATTCAAAGCAAACACAGACATTTTTAAGCAAAAATCCTATGAACACACATAACTACTCTAAAATTTTTAAATTCTCTCACTTTGCCTGAGAACTAAAAGGCACCTTATAATTCTGAAAGAGTAGTGAGAAAACAAAAACACAACAATATAACACAGCAAAAGACATCTGAGTTTTAAAAGTCAAAAAACAACAATTACTATTGCAGAGGTATCTATTCTAAGAAGGAAAATATCTGTAGCAAAATATGTAAAATAAAAATGGCAAAGTAGTATTGAAAAAAATGGTAAGATTAACGAAATCTTAACAGACAGCAATACATGTCTTAAAAAGTATCTATTTTTAACATACTGGATGCAGCAGCACTGGATAGTAAATCAAGAACATCTGACTCCTGGACTCCAAAATAATTCTAAAAAACAAGTACTAAGAAATTAATTTTTGAATGCAATGTTTGATAATGCTATTCTGCTTTGCTGGAGGTCAGGAAACAAGCATACCTTCCATTTCAGACAAAACTAGATTACACAGTTTGGTCCATCATTATGAATTAAAATATTCCACAAGTAATTTTGTTTTCCTAATATTATAGGACAGTGCTTCTTCAAGTTAAGAGCAATAAGTACTATTTCCTAAAACTTCCATTTTGTTAAAGATCAATAATTTTGTAAAATACTATTTAAAAAATACTATAGCAATGTCCAACTGCTACAAAAATTTCTAAAGGCTTTCTCTCAAATTCTGTACCTATTTCATTGCAGAGCAGTCACAAATGGTCTGGAAAAACATTTTTGAGTAGTGCTGCTTAAAGGAAAAAATGGTCAAAACAAAACAAACAATATTTTCAAAAAACTAAAGACAAAACAAGATTTTCTTAAAAATCATCCCAAATTTTAAGACTATATAAACATTAATATATAACTTATCAAACTCATGAAAAACTGTTCATGAGTTATAGTTCAGCACCATTAATATTAGCACTTAAAATTTGTAGAGTTGACACTGAGAACTCTTACTGCATAATTAGCTCACCAGATTCCTTATTTTTCCTTAAATTTATTTCTACTGTACTTTACATTCCTTTACTACAATAAAGTTTGCAGCAAAAGTTACACTTGCAAGTGGTTCATGGATTTGGCTTATAGAAGTGGCAATCAGCTACTGTATCTGGTTGAAAGGGTGAATTTTCACTTACCACAGTCCAGGATTCCTGCTCTTTTGGCTCTAGAATTCCAGAATTAAAAATTTCTAACAACTGTTGAAGTCCTCCAGCAGCAACAAACTGTAAGCAATTGCAAGAGTATGGTAAGAGGAAAGCAGCTACATAATGCAGTAAAATCTGTTTTTTTATTCAGTGACTGGATGTGTGTGTAAGTCTGTGTGTGTAAATAAAATACTACATATTTTTCATTTAGGAAATTATTCTTTGGCTTAAATAACCAACAGAACTTCTATACAAAAAAGTAACAACAGCTAGCTAATTTTCAAGAATTTTTTGAAAAGATTCTTCCAAAAATCTATATACATACTTTGTATTCCATTAACCATTTAATTTCAGGCACTGGGATGTCCTAACACAATATTCTAATGAAGGGGGAAAAAAAGTGCTAAAAACAGAAGCACTAAGGCCTTAAATAATCTCAGTTTATTAATGTGATTAAAGTAATATACAATTTAAAAATCATGCTTTATTTAAATGGTACATTACTTTAAAACGGTAATTATGGTACCTACTTTCGGTACACGAGATCAATTATTTTTACCAAGACACTGCAAAACATGTATAATCAAACCTTGCAACTCCAGGAATTTTTACTGTTTTCCACTTGATCCTCACTTGAATCATCTGAATCTGGATAAAGATCACTATAACTTCCCTGTGGGAATAGCAAAAATAAATAAGGAAGGGTTGCAGGAGGATTAAAAGATAATGTACTCTGGAATTTTGCTCCAGAGAGAAAACAAACATTTGATGATAATAATGGAAATGCAATCACCGTTGACTCTCTCCTTATTCTTCGGTTAGGTTTTCCCAGTGCTTCAATAATTTCCAGGGCATATAACAGCTTGTGAGCACTTTTAATTTTCAGCAGTTCTTTCCAATTAAGTCCATCATTACTCTTAAATTAAAAAAAGAAAAATACAGATTTCTCAAACCAACTTACTAAGAGAACCACACCTCCTCCCCAGCACCCAGGGGCGGGGGCGGGGGGTGAAGACTAAAGAAACTGACACTATATATAAAAACTCAAATATTACATATATGAAGAGCAACTATATCATTGGAACTAATCATATGCTTAAAATACCAATTATTCCTTAAATTTTGCTAAAATTAATACACAATAGCAGCATAGGAAAAAAATATATCTGTTATCCTCCAAAACAGTTGAGGTAATTTACCATCTTCTGAATAAAAAACACACAGCCTAATTGAATGTGTCAACTTTTAAGGATACAGTAGTACAGTGTGTATTTAATATTTATGTGACACCTACCCATTTAAAAAGTCATATACAAATACACAAACTTTAAAATATTATTCTTTTCTACTCTCAATTTATAAGTGCTATTCACACTTAATATGCACGCTGGACAATGTTATTCACAGAGCTACAATGAGTCATCAACTCCCATTTTCTAGGCCCAATTTCTTCACTTTTAAGACATTCAAAATACAGAGTCTTGAAAAATCACCTAAAGTGAAATTGCTCAGTCGTGCCTAACTCTTCGCGACCCCAAGGACTATAGCCGACCAGGCTCCTCAGTCCATGGAATTTTCCAGGCAAGAGTACTGGAGTGGGTTGCCATTTCCTTCTCCAGGGGATCTTCCCAACACAGGGATCGAACCCAGGTCTCCCGCACTGCAGGCAGACGCTTTACTGTCTGAGCTACCAGGGAAGCCCTGAAAAATTTAATACATATTAATATTTCCAGAGGCATGACCTCACATGTATTAAGTATTAATATATCTTTGTAAAGATGTCTGTTAAAATTAAAGATTATTTTTAAAAGTTCTATAATAAGCGGTTACTTAGTGCGAGTACCAACAGAACACCTATTGTTTAACAGGTGTCTTTAATTTTAACAGACATCTTTACAAATATATGTTAATACTTAATACATGTGAGGTCATGCCTCTGGAAATATTAATATATATTAAATTTCTTTGCCTCCCTTTTTCTCTATTTCTACCAGTTTCCGTGTATAAGCAGCCAAAATAAGCACTGATGCAAATATGATTAAACCATAGTGTATTTTCTCTAAATGTTACTTTTTGTTGTCAAAAACAAAGCAATATTCAGAACATACAGTAATATGAAAAAACACTAATATAAAGGCAAATTTACTGTTTACAGAGATAATTTTATAGACCACCCTTGCCTTATATTTAGCCCATATTACTCAAGCTCACTAATAATTAAATATATGAACTTTAAAATGAAGTGGCACTTTTTAACCTATTAAATGGGCAAAATTTTACTGAGGTCACAGGTTAACAACCAATCTCATATACTACCAGTAGAAATGTAAACTGGTACTATCCTCCAGGGAAGTAAAAATATTTTGTGAACTTACCTGTTCATCTGAGATATTCTGGAATGCCATCAACATGTTAGGACATGTAGGAAGAAGCATCAGTAGTTCCCATACACGCCTGGAAAGGTTTTCTGCGTGAAGATGAAGTTCTTCACATCTTAAGCTCTACGAAAATAAGAATAACTGCTTATTAAAACAGATCAGTTTTTTAATTAATCTAAACTTAATTTCAATCTGCATCAAGTCACTATCAAGTTGGATAATATATTAAAATTTCACTTTAAAGTGAGAATAAACCATTTGTTATACAGTATAAAGTTAGGTATGTCAAAGCAGTGGTTTTTCAACTTGTTACTGAACACTTTTCTAGGAAAAAGTGACCTGCAACTCTGGCCACTTTCTTCAGAAAACTTTTCAAACAGAAGTGAAAATGTTTTATGAAATCATCCAAATAAATTTCAATCAGACTATCACCTATCTCCTCTTTGCAGGCCACTATTCCAAGAATGACAAAAAGGTGATTAATTAAATCCCTGACCTTCCATTTGGGGAAAAAGTACACCTGTTTCTCTTATGTTCCTAATCCATATCTTATATTTCAATCTCAGACAAGCAGAGATAAAAGAAAAGCAACACTTTTCAAGAACCTACTTTTTTCATTATCACTTGTTAAATTTGAATTATCTAAAGTATGAGATAACAGTATGCTAAACAATATTACAAAAAGTATTAAGAAAAAAAGAGTCGGACATGACTTAGTGACTGAACAAAAACAACAATGTAAGAAACAGGCAAGTTTTGGGGTTTTTGTGTTTTGTTTCTTAATTAAAGAACAACCCTAAGAGGTAAACAAGCAATGAAAGCTAAAATTTAGAGTTTTGGAATTTTCCAGAGTATGAGTTTGTACTCATTATTTTACTGTTAGCTGCTGTCACATAATGATTTTGAGGTATTCACCCAGCCTAACAGATGCCAAAGGAATATCCTTACACATCTACAAAAAATAAAAATTCAGTTCTTTCTGTATAATGGTATAAAGCTAATGTTCTTTGAAGGTAAGAGAATTTTAGAGATGGAATTTCAAGGTAAACTTTGCTTTACACAGGTATATCATGAGAAACACTGGGCTGGAAGAAGCACAAGCCGGAATCAAGATTGCTGGGAGAAATATCAATAACCTCAGATATGCAGATGACACCACCCTTATGGCAGAAAGTGAAGAGGAACTAAAAAGCCTCTTGATGAAAGTGAAAGAGCAGAGTGAAAAAGTTGGCTTAAAGCTCAACATTCAGAAAACAAAGATCATGGCATCCGGTCCCATCACTTTATGGGAAATAGATGGGGAAACAGTGGAAACAGTGTGTCAGACTTTATTTTGGGGGGCTCCAAAATCACTGCAGATGGTGACTGCAGCCATGAAATTAAAAGACGCCTACTCCTTGGAAGAAAAGTTATGACCAACCTAGATAGCATATTCAAAAGCAGAGACATTACTTTGCCAACAAAGGTTGGTCTAGTCAAAGCTATGGTTTTTCCAGTAGTCATGTATGGATGTGAGAGTTGGACTGTGAAGAAAGCTGAGCACATAAGAATTGATGCTTTTGAAGTGTGGTGTTGGAGAAGACTCTTGAGAGTCCCTTGGACTGCAAGGAGATCCAACCAGTCCATTCTAAAGAAGACCAGTCCTGGGTGTATTTTTGAAGGAATGATGCTAAAGCTGAAACTCCAGTACTTTGGCCACCTCATGCGAAGAGCTGACTCACTGGAAAAGACTCTGATGCTGGGAGGGATTGGGGGCAGGAGGAGAAGGGGATGACAGAGGATGAGATGGCTGGATGGCATCACTGACTCGATGGACATGAGTTTGAGTGAACTCTGGGAGTTGGTGATGGACAGGGAGGCCTAGTGTGCTGCGATTCATGGGGTTGCAGAGTCGGATACGACTGAGCGACTGAACTGAATGAAAAAGAGAAGCAACCCACGTTAATACTGTTAGTTTGGTTGAAGACAAGGCACTGTCAGTTCTTCAGTAAAACAGAATTAATTCCTTTGTAAATACGCAGTTTGAAAAAGAGAAGGAAGGGGAGAGGGAGGGAAACAAAGAAGGGACTAAAGTCTGTAGCAGATGATCTAGAGGGGAAAATAAAAATCTTCCAAGTGTATAAGACTATGATCTAACATTGTGACTAGAAGCCCACACAACGCCATACATAGTAAAGATCCATTATGTTTTTGGTAATCATTTTCAAGACTGAACCAATCTAGTACAACAAAGAAACTCCACACCATCAACTGCATACTGGTAATGATGTTCAATAATATATCTGTGCAAAATGAATGTTTTCTCTCTGGTTTAGGCCTCACATGGTGAATTACGATGGGCTACTAACTGGTATGCCTACCTCTGGTCTTTGTTTTCTCTTAAAATAATCCTCCAAACTAACATCTAAACTCTGTGACTTTTTGTTGCTTTAAAATCTTTCATGATAATAACAATCCATTTTAATACAAATAAAAACCTCTTAAGGTCTTTTGTAGTATGGGTTACAATCTGTCTTTCTGTCCTTATATTTGAATTACATCATAATCACACTCCCAGTTTTTCAAATTTTTGTTTCCTCCTTATGCTCCCATAACACACTTCATAGATTACTAGCAGCCTCCTCAAAAAATCAGGAAGTTCTTATAATTATCTTTTACTTTTAAACTAGCCATACAACACTGACATGAAGTAAAAGGTTATTAAGTATGGCATAAAATTTAAAGGTGAGGAAATGGAGGTTTATGGACATCTATTATTATCAAGATTATTCTGGTTGAATAAAAAGAGGATTTCTTGGGAATTTAAGAGTGTGCCATCACAAAAGAAACCAGGTTATGGGGAAAAGATGACTTAATTTGGTAATTCATGAGCAAATACATCCTGGAAATGTAAAAAGAAGCCACTTAACATTCTTAGCAAAGAACTCTGTTAGCCTAACATAGAAAAGTCATAAAGGCACCAGTCTGCCAATCTCAAAATGACGATTCTTCCAAGAAAGATGGTCCTCTGAAATAGAATGATGGCAGTGAAAATAAATTAAGAGGACAACAGGTCAAAACATCAGGTGTGGCAGACGGGATCAGGAGGAGGGATAGACACGCGTTCAGGAAGAAGAAAAGAAGAGATGGAGTCCAGGTTTCTGACTTAAGGAACTGGGTGGATTCCATTTCAATGAAGGAAAATGGATGCCTGTGGGACATCAAGTGAAAGTGTTAAGTAAGCAACTGAATGTTTAAGTTTGGAATTCAAGAGAAGAGGTTTGGTCCGGAGAAGTGAGTTTGAGAGTTAGTACTAAAAAGATGGTATTTAAAGTCAGTTTTTTTAAATTATTTATTTTTTATTGAAGGATAATTGCTTTACAGTATTGTGTTGGTTACTAACCAAATAAAGTCAATTCTTCCTCCATGTACTACTTCCATGCTAGTACATGAGGTTCCTTATTGTTTTTTCTATCCCTGTCAAACAAACCTATTACCTTTAAAAGAAAAATTAAGATATATGTCTTTCCCTCTGCTTAAAATACTTCAATGGTGGACTTCCCTGGTGGGCCAGTGATTAACAATCCTCATATGGGTTCCATCCCTGGTTGGGGAAGATTCCACATGCCTCAGGGTAAATAAGCTTGTGTATCAAAACTACTGAAGCCCAAGGGCCCTAAGCCCAAGCTGCACAAAAAAGGAAGTCACTGAAATGAGAAGCCCATGCACTGTAACTAGGGACCAGCCCAGTTGTTTGCTGCAACTAGAGAAAGCCCATGCTCACCAACAAAGACTCTAAATAAATAAATATAGATAAATAAATTAATAAAATTTGAAAACAAAACAAAACAAAATGCCATTCCAATGCTGCTCATTTTGAGTGAACTGGAAACAGCTTGCAATGACCAGCTTGGCTGTTTAACTTTTCATTTCATTTTTCCCTCATTTCACTCTCCCACTACCCTCCTCACTCTACTTACTGGCTCCCAAACAATTTCCAGACCTGCCTAACTCCTTATTATCAAGGGCTTCAGGAATCAGTCTACTCTATCCAAATTATTCTTCATTCTCTTCATTTAGTAGCCTCCTTTTCATCTTGAAAGCTGAGGTTTATATGGTCTCCCTCAGAGAAACCTTCCTTGACCAAACATTAATAATATGTAAATGTTGTTGGTTCTTCAGTTGCTCAGTCGTGTCAGACTTTTTGCGACCCGTGGGATGCAGCACACCAGGCTTCCCCGTCCTCCACCATCTTCCAGAGTCTGCCAAAACTTGTGTCCATTGAGACAGTGATGTCATCCAGCCACCTCATCCTTGGCTGCCCACTTCTCCTCCTGCCCTCAATCTTTCCCAACATCAGGGTCTTCTCCAATCAGTTGGCTCTTCACATCGGGTGGCCAAAGTACCAGAGCTTCAACATCAATTCTTCCAATGAATATTCAGGGTTTATTTCCTTTAGGCATGACTGGTTTGATCTCTGTGCTGTCCAAGGGACTCTCAAGACTCTTCTCCACAGTTTGAAAGCATCAAGTCTTCAGTGCTCAGCCTTCTTTATGGTCCAACTCTCACATCCATTACATAACTACTGGAAAAACCCTAACTTTGACTATATGGACCTTTGTTGGCAAAGTGATGTCTCTGCTTTTTAATGTGCTAACTAGGTTTGTCATAGCTTTGCTTCCAAGGAGCAAACATCTTTTAATTTCATGGGTTTTGTCTACAACCAAGTCTCTAATGTCAAGTCATGGCAACTATGTCTATCTAAAACTGTTTACCTGTTAGTTTACTTGAAACTGTTAGGCATGGGAATTATCCGTCTTCTCCACTGGACTCAGTGAAGGCGGAAACTGTGTCTATTTTAATCCTTGTATAACAGTACTTAAAACAACATGCCTGGGATAATAGGCACTTAAATACTTAATGAATTAATAAATGGATTCTTTGGTTTTACTGATATTTAAGAGATTACTGAGAAAATTATTTTCCACTCAACAAAGACAAAACAAGATTTTGTGAAAATAAAATAATATAGTCACCTCACTATCTTCGACTGCCATTTTTCCTGAGGGTGGTTTAAATGATGCGAGCATCTCTAATAAATCAAAAAGAGTAGTTAAATGAGGTTCTTGTAAGAGCAAAAGCATTGGAATGTTGTCCTTTTGAGGAGGTGGTAGGCAAGATGCTGGCAGTTGAACACCTTCCCCTTTCCGTTCTCTCCTTGGTGCACCCAAAGATACGAATACCATCTATAAAAACAGGAGCAACAGAGGGGAAAAAAAAACAACATATAATCAGACATATTAAGTTTTTGGTTTAATAAATCTGTGATGCAGAAAATAACTTCCCTTACAATTTTAACAAAGGCACTTGACTGATTTTGAACTATACCTCAACTAAACAACTACTGACTGTAAGTCAAAAGATGATTAAAACTCAAACCACATTTATGTTTACCTGCATATCCTTAAAACCAAGCTCATGAAGTGCTTTTTCATCATAATCTGTTGTTAATTCATGTCCAGAAGAAATCATCCTGACAGGTCCCATAAGGCCTCCTTAAAAAACAGCAGAAAATGAAAGTCAACTTTTTGTAAAAGTTAGTTTATCTGCCAACATGAATACATGGTTATAGCAATTAACTCCACTGGACATTACACTTAAATATAATTCTTGAGCAAAGTGGAAACGGTGCTAAGTATGCTTCCTGCGTAATTTGCTATTGTCCGAGGTTAGCCTTAGAAATTCTAAGAAAATCCTCCTTTAGCACCAGTCTAATTAGATCAATTTCTGCTTGCTTAATAATATGAAAAACTTACAATTAAAAAACCACTACAGAGCTTTCTGAGAACCTACAGCATTTCCCCTCAGTAATACGTGAGACTCAGATTCATTAATGCTTTAGTTCACAAGAAAGTGGAGAATGAAAAAGTTGGCCTAAAGCTCAACATTCAGAAAACGAAGATCATGGCATCCGATCCCATCACTTCATGGGAAATAGATGGGGAAACAGTGGAAACAGTGTCAGACTTTATTTTTTTTGGCTCCAAAATCACTGCAGATGGTGACTGCAGCCATGAAATTAAAAGACGCTTACTCCTTGGAAGAAAAGTTATGAACAACCTAGATAGCATATTCAAAAGCAGAGACATTACTTTGCCGACTAAGGTCCGTCTAGTCAAGGCTATGGTTTTTCCTGTGGTCATGTATGGATGTGAGAGTTGGACTGTGAAGAAGGCTGAGTGCCGAAGAATTGATGCTTTTGAACTGTGGTGTTGGAGAAGACTCTTGAGAGTCCCTTGGACTGCAAGGAGATCCAACCAGTCCATTCTGAAGGAGATCAGCCCTGGGTGTTCTTTAGAAGGAATGATGCTAAAGCTGAAACTCCAGTACTTTGGCCACCTCATGCAAAGAGCTGACTCATTGGAAAAGACTCTGATGCTGGGAGGGATTGGGGGCAGGAGGAGAAGGGGATGACAGAGATGAGATGGCTGGATGGCATCACGGACTCGATGGACATGAGTCTGAGTGAACTCTGGGAGTTGGTGATGGACAGGGAGGCCTGGTGTGCGGCGATTTGTGGGGTCGCAAATAGTAGGACACGACTAAGCGACTGAACTGAACTGAACTGAATCAGCATGTATTTACAACGATCCAGTTCTCTCTTCCCAATTATTACCCACCAAAACAAAATAGAATATAGGACACATATAAAGTTCTGGCGTGAAATGAAAAAGATGAGCTACAACATTCTACATTACAGTAAATTCAATGACCTCAATAGATTGAGACGTTTCTAGAATACATTAAGTCCTCTTTGCTGCCTACATCTTCATTTCCCACCATCATCCGTACCAAAATATGCTTTAGTTACCCAAGCATGTTCTTTCTTGCACCAGTATGTTCCCATCTCAAGGTCTGCTCCACCCCAGAAATTCATATGGATCATTTCCACAGTTTAAGTTTTTCACAAAATGTGAGCTCTAAAAGGCCTTCATCCTAAATCTAGCTGCATCTCACTCTTAACCCCTTACTCTGCTTTATCATCTTTTATAGCACTTATTAATATCTGATATGATATTTAAGTCTCTCATTAGAAAAAAAAAGACAGTTCCACAAGGCATATATGTATTCTCAACATTAGAACAGCAGGCATTCAAATTACTGTTTAATCCATGAAAAAAAATTTAAACAAAATGCTTGATAGAGGAAGAAAATTAAGTAAAATGATGAAATAGCTCATGAATAAACTTAAGTACTGTTAAATTTTATTAACTTAATGTAGGCAAATTCCATTGGATAGGCACAAAAATAACTACTTTCAGTAATGAATGAACCAGGACTACTGCTTTCCATAATGACATTCAACATTTTAAAAATACATTTTCCTTCCACTCCAGAAAATTCTATCAGAAAATATTTCTGGTAAGGAAAATGGGTTCCCAAGATTCATTTCAATTATTTTCCTTAAGTATAACTGCTGTGCAGCACAAGTGCTAATTGTTGTGTAGCTAAATCTATGATTCTTACCCTTGGGCCTTCTTGCCATTTCTAAACCTAGAAACCCTGGTCCTCCCAGTGGTTTGATGAATATTCAATTCTGTATCTTCTAAATATTCCTATAGTTTATTGGGTATGTGCACATGCATGTGTGTGTAAAAAGAGACATTGAATTCATCCTGATTATTAGAAAGAAACAGAGTTTTTCTTTCTGCCTGAAGAATATCTGTTACCTATTGCGATTTACTTCACAACTCTTCAAGAGATCATAATGTTGTAGTTTTTAAATGTATATTAGCTAATATTAAAATTCATCTATTATCCTTTAAACCTCTCAGAGCTTATAATAGATAGTGTTTTGTTTCTTCACACAGTTTATTATTCAGAGTAGTTTCATCCAAGTTAAAGTAAAACTTCATTCAGATTTGGGTAAAATATATTAAGAAAGAAATTAACTTGGCATCTCTACAATATTTTGTACACAGAAATGCTAGGTATAATCACTTATTCAGGTGTTCATTCATATATCTCAGAAAGTTTTACTCTCATATATTACAAAAACACAGTAATGAAGAGTACCCTAACTAAGGACTTTCCTAGCAGTCTAGTGGCTAGGATCCAGTGCTTTCACTCCTGTGGCCCTGGCTTCAATTCCTGTTTGGGGAGATTCCACAAGCCACGTGACAAAAAAAAAAAAAAAGTAACCTAAATAATGTTTAAAAAATCATTTCAAAGTACTTGACATCTTTAGCTTCCTATTCATCATCATATGACCTGCAAATCATCACTGAGTTCCTTCTTCTGATACTGTTTTATCTAAATCAGTTATTTAGCAGAAAGTAAATGCTTAAGAAAAACATGAGCTACTACACAGAACAGAAATTCTATACTAAACCTTTAATACTTTGGTAGATTTTTATTAAATTTCTATGTTATTGAGATAATCTAATACAATCTATAACTTGATCTTTTTACAACAGTTGATAAAATATCCTTAGTTGTGTTGGACTGCTAAGATAATATAGAGTTGATTTGCTTCCTGGTTCCTTCTAAATACCCTAAGCATGCATGACTTCACTCCAAAATACACCTAAGATGGCTAGTACTTTATTTAGGATTCAGGTTTCTATTTGATATGTGAGTTAGGCTTATACATTGTGTACACCCTTTAATTATAATTGGTAAATTGGTTTTTAGAGTTAACTGAGCAGCTTTCTATCTTCTACTATTGAGAGGATTTTTTACCTAAAAACTGCTTATTCCTTAACAGTTCTGAAAAAAATTGCTATCTTTTAAAAATTCAATATCTCAATGCAACAAATTGGAAACAACAAACAAGGAAGGAACAAGAAAAGGAAACAAGAAATCTTAAAAATTCTTAGGTTATGATGCTATGTTAAACAACACTCATCTACTTTTTAAGCCTCTGGAACTGCAATGAAGTAAACTGTTACAATTCTATAACTATCTGACAGAGAAATAAGGGAATAGATAATACAGGTTTGCAAGCTGGCAATCAAATGAACTTACAGTAACCATCAAGACCTGAAAAAGATAAATCCTAAAGCAGACACAAAATTATAATCTATAATCTTATTTACACTGATTTGGCAGAGTAACAAGATCAACACCTGACGAAGGAAAAGAAAAGAGTGAAGTAAGGGGTAGAAAGAGAACAAAAAGAAAGAGAAAAGGGAAAGGAAAAAAGGCACCTCAGTGATCTATGAGGCACTAACACTGCTAAATTTCATCTGCTGCTGCTGCTGCTAAGTCGCTTCAGTCATGTCCGACTCTGTGCAACCCCATAAATGGCAGCCCACCAGGGTGCCCCGTCCCTGGGATTCTCCAGGCAAGAACACTGGAGTGGGTTGCCATTTCCTTCTCCAATGCATCAAAGTGAAAAGTAAAAATGAAGTCACTTGGTCCAGAAATTATGGTGAGACTAAGGGGGGAAATTTTTCTTAAAAACATATAATTGCTAATCTTTTTCGAATTTGATAAATGTTACAAATACACAGGCCTAAGAAGCTGAACTAAATCCAAACTGCATAAACATAACAAGGCACATTAATAATCACACTGCTGAAATTCAATGTTAAAGAAACATATTTAAAACCAAGCACAGTTAGAAAGACATATTGTATCTAAAAGATAAGAAAAATTACAGACTTTCAGTCAGAAATTCTGCAAGCCAAATGATAACTGGAAAATTTTTACAAAGTTCTGAAAAGAAAGCATTTCTTTACCTAGAAATCTATATCCAGTGAAAATTTCTTTCAAAAATGAAGGCAAAACAAACTTTTTATTCAAACAATAAAAGCCTGAGAAAATTACTATATCTGCAATATAAACATTTTTAAGTGAAATTTATTAGAAAGAAGAAAAAAGATAAATGGAAATTTCTCAATCTAAACAAAAGGAATGAAGAATGCCAGAGCAGAGAGAGAGAGAGAGTGTGTGTGTGTGTGTGGTAAAAGATGAGATATGGTTAACAGGAAATAATTGGTAATTAGCTAAGCATTCTGATTAAAACACACACACCATCACTCTGGATTTTTAAAGATCCAATAATTAAGGGAAAACACATCAATATTCTCAAAAAAATATGTTAAGATATCAGGAGTATGCTGAGGACAAAAAAAAAAGAGAGAGAGATGTCAGATATTAAAAGCATCACTGCAAAAATGAAATACTCAAAAAAACTTCAAAATAAAGTTGAGAACATATCTCAGAAAGCTAAGACTCAAAGAAATGAAACATAGGAAAGAAAAGATAAATTAGAAATAGTCCAAGAAATGAAACATGTAAATCATTTCTAGAAAGAAATGATAAAATAGGACACAGAAAATCAGTAACTCAAGAAAATTTCCCCAAACTAAAGGATACAAGTTGCCAAACTAAAAAGGACCTCTGAATATAAAGTACCCATTACAGTTGCTGAAAATAGATCCATACTCAGGCATAGTATTGTAAAATAGGCACAAGAAGGTTCAGTAAGCTCTGGAAAAGGGGAAAAAATATTAACAGGATGTGTAAAAACTAACAGAAATCAAAATGGCTTCACAATTTGAAACAGCAACAGAACCACGAAGTGCATTAATATGTCTAAAATTCTGAAACAAAATTATTTCTGACCTAGAATTCTATACTCAGCCAAATTACCATTTAAAGTATCAGAAATATATTTTCAATCATTCAAATAATCTCTCAAGAAGTTACTGGATATCTGCACTATATTCCAGTCAAATAAAAAAAAGTGAACCAATAAGGAAGGTATGGGATATTGAAAACAGAATAGTCAACACATGAGAAAGACAAAGAATTACAAGGAGGATGATAATGGAGAGCCAACTACTGTGAGTTAGATGTGGAAAACAATCGACAGGATCAGTGTGACTAGAAAAACATATTCCTGAGGGCCAAAAGGGCAAATCTCTGCTATTTTCACAATACCTTCTCTATCTAAGGAAGGAACGCAAAAGTGAACTGGGCCGAGAATCTTTATCTCTACTTGAACTGTCAAGTTTCTACTCTCACCTTCAAGTCCTATCATCACAAAGACGAAATTTCATTTTGAATAAAAAGATCAGAAAAAGAAAAGACTATTCTGTTGAGTATTTCAGCATCTTGTCAACATCATAGCACTATGATATGTCTTCCTTGTGCCAAGACCTAAACTTGAGAACTTTCCCACTGATAACCTTCGATGATGCTTTATAATACATCTTTTGGGATTCCCTGGTGGCTCCAGACAGTAAAGAATCTGCCTGCAGTGCAGGAGATCTGGATTCAATCCCTGGGTTGGAAAGATCCCCTAGAGAAGGGACCGGCTACCCACTCCAGTATTCTTGCCTGGAGAATTCCATGGACAGAGTAGCCGGGCAGTCTACCGTCCACGAGGTTGCAAAGAGTCAGACAGGGCTGAGCAACTAACACTTTCACCTCTTACTAAAGAGATGAAAGTACACCTTCTTTAGCTTGCATTTTCTGTGACCCTTTGCCTAACAAGACCATACTCCCTTTTCCTTAATCCATCAAGTTTCTCTGTGCTTATGTTTCACAGAACTAAATACATCCTTTAGGAATAGATACACTGAGGTAAAACTATAAAGAATATTAAAAAAAAAAAAGTTAAGATAGTGTTAAGGGCAAGAGGAAACGATGACAGCAGGGAGGGACACACAACTAGCTTCTAATAATGTTCTAGTCCTTATTCTCGGTGGTAGGTGCATTGGTGGTTCATTTTATTATTACTCATTTCATATTTTCTTTATATACATTGCAATGTAACAAAAATATACTTTTTGATCTGAAAATTCCATAACTAGGTATTTAGCCAACTCCTGTCAGATAATGTATGTATTAAGAATACTCTGTATAACACTGTAAAATCAAAAGAAGGGAAACTATTTAAATATCCCTTAATAGAGAAGAGGTAAATCATTTTAAGCTGCAACTCCAGTACTTTGGCCACCTCATGCGAAGAGTTGACGCACTGGAAAAGACTTTGATGCTGGGAGGGATTGGGGGCAGGAGAAGAAGGGGACAACAGAGGATGAAATGGCTGGATGGCATCACTGACTCAATGGACGTGAGTCTGAGTGAACTCCGGGAGTTGGTGATGGACAGGGAGGCCTGGAATGCAGCAATTCATGGGGTTGCAAAGAGTCGGACACGACTGAGTGACTGAACTGAACTGAAAATAAATCATGGTACCACCATACTACAGGCAATATATAGATCTTAAAAAGAATGAGGTAACTTTCTGTATTTAACTATATGGAATGTTCTCTAAGATAATAAGCACAATGAACAAGGGATAGAAGAGTATAAACTGAAGGCTACTATACTTGTGTTTTAAGTACATAGCTGACCCCTGAACAACATAGGTGTGAACTATACAGATGCATTTATATGCAGGCTTTTTTCAACAGTAAATACTAGAGTACTACCTGATTCTCAGCTGATGGAATCCACAGATGCAGAACTATGGATATGAAAGAACATCGGGTACGAAGAGCCAATCATAAGTTATACATGGATTTCTGATTGTGCAGGGGGTTGGTGTCCCCAACCCCCATATAACTCAAGGGTCAAAAAGTATCTTGTTATCTCTTGAAAAATATCTAAGAAAATGTGCCTCAGGAGAAGGGAAATGGGAGATTTAGAGACAGGATTAGAAGGGAGACTTTTCAACATCTATTCCTCTATCAAGAATACTCACTAATTATTTAAAAACTGTTTAAAATCCGATATATTTAAAATGTACATATGATTTCATCTTAAGCACAATGTAGTAAAACTGTTGGCTCCTTACTAAAAGAGATGTAAGAATTATCACTCTGCACACAGGGAGGTTAAAAGTCTTAAAAAGCAGCTTTTAAAATTTCAAGATTTTCTTCCGCTAATGTTATCAATCAAAGTGACATTACCAGGTAGGTATTTTAAAATATGTATTTGGCCTATTTTCATTCAGACCTTTAACCTGTAAGTAAAATGTAACAGCTTTTCTGGTTGCTCCTCTGAATAGCCCCTATTTTATGTGCTATGTAAAGACACTAAAAGGAAGTAATCAAATATACCTTTCAAGCCCACACAAAAATTCCTTAATATGATACTTTCGAGGGAAGGGGAGATGAATAGGTGGGAACTCAATGATGTATTGTTTTCATACACTTCAAAAACTATATCAACATAGCAAAAAAAAAAAACAAAAAAAAAAACCCAAAAACTACTGAGTAAAACTGGTTACTTAGAGAAGCAACCCACTCCAGTATTCTTGCCTGGAAAATCCCAAGGACAGAGGAGCCTGGCAGGCTACAGTCCATGGAGTTGCAAAGAGTCAGACACGACTTAAAGTGACCAACACTTTCACTTTTAAAGTTGGGTTCTAGGTAGTGTATGGACACAAACTTCTTAATTCCCACACTGTTTATCAAATAACCTACAAAAGCAGAACTTTTTTTTTTTTTTTGGAGAAAAATGAGTACAAATGTTTGCAAATAACATCTTTAAACAAAAAAGAAAAAGAGAACTATTAACTCTTGCCTAAGAATCGATGGCACCATACCAAGGGTGGGAGGGGAGGAGTCAAGAACATGGCTCATACACTTTACTTAAAGAAGTAAAGGTTTGAAGTCAATCTATGATAGAACCTAGAGAACAGAAAAATTTCAGCTGATGGACTTACCAGGAAACTCTCCTTTTCGGCTGCTTTGACCAAACTCCTGAAGCTGAGCTTGTTGATTTATTTGTTCTTTCTGTAAATTTTCATACCAATGAGTTACTTCAGCCCTAAGATCTGCTACCTGGTCACTAGGATACATTTCAATAGTCATCTGAAATATGAGATGCAACCAATTTAAAAATACAAAAAGAACATATATTTGAACTAGGAAATGTTATTAATTTGGAAACTAAAACTATGTAACTACCTTGTCAGGAAGTCCAGCTGGCTGGCATACAACCCTTAGCGGCAGGGACTGTTTGTCACTCAGTGCTTTCAAATGACTACTAATACCCGTGCCTTCAATTTGCCACTGTCTGAGATGATATGCAAACCTAAAACACAAAAACCACATACAGGAAGGATATCATTTTAAACTATTTTAATGTTACAGAAGATTTTTCTATTTTACAAAATAAAAGAGCCCACAAAAGGGTCCAATACATTACAATTTACAACATTAAATTTAAGTTTGGATTCATCATATTGAATCAAACTCCAATGTGTAAATATAGTTAAGAGTGCCTTAAAAATTACTTTCCAAGAAAAATTACCAAAAAAAAAAAAAAAGGCCCATTAAGAATATTATGGGGTTTGTTTGTTTGTTTTTAACAAGATGAAGGGAGGACTGAGGAGTAGCAGAGACAGGAGGAATTTAAATGACAAATTAATCCAGTAAGTGAAATGGCAAGCTGTCAATCCTATTTTCAAAGGAAGAAAAAAGGTATTAGGAAAGATTTTTCAAAAAGAGAACTGTATTGCAGTAAATACATGTTAACCAGCCTAACAACTTTTGAGAGCCGATTCCATGACTGCTAAAATCACAAAATGAATAATAAAGATTAATATGTCAAAGCAGACAGGCAATTAAGCATGACACTAAATATTAATTTTCTAACTGATTTTCAGTTGAAGACAGGATCCAGGGTACCTCAATTTATTTAAGAAAATAAAATATCAATGTCTAAACTAATCAGCAATTCTGGAATAAAAGAGCAAGTAAACAAATAAATGTACTTGATTTCCAAGATGTGATCCAATGTTCACTATCTATGAGCAAAAGAGTAATTAATCTTTTGGAGCCTGATAATTCTTAAGTAATGAGGGGGTAATCTGGTGCACTACCAATGTCTGGTAGTCTTCTATCTACTATATATATGCCAATAACATTGCCTTCTCTTCTCCCTTAAGCTGTGATAATCAAAAATGTCTCCAGGAATTACCTAATGTTCTCAGAGAAACAAAATCATTTCTAGTTGAGAACCACCGTTAAGATTATAACCTTATCTCTTTTTAAAAAGAATATCCTTTGAAAAAGACATTTTTATTTACTCCTTTAATAATAAGCAATATATAAGTGCAATAATTATATTTTCATTTTATAAATGTTCAGGCAATTTTAAATTAGAAACAGCAATCTTTTAAAAAGACATTTTTATTTACTCTTTTAATATAAGGAATAAACACAATATTTACTTTATGTTTTCATTTTATAAATGTTAGGCAATTTTTAATTAGGAGTAGCACTAAGCACATTAAGCACCTGAAACTGTATGATACTACACAAGGATTTGCTTGAAAATTCCTATATAATTTTTTAAAACTAGCTCTCAGTTCTTGAATATTCAATTGTTTCCTAGATTATTTACTTGACACCCAAAAAGTATTTATATAAATTATTTAGCACCAAGATTAACTTTTAGAGGAAAACATAAACAAATACAAAGGTTTCTATTAAGGATATTATAATAATCAATTTTCTTCAGTTTGAAAAAGTTTGTACACCTGAGAAGGAACTTTTGAACTAAAATTCACTAAACTGATAAAATGCAACACTGGAATCCTAGGAAAAACTTGTTTTAAAAGACTTTTAAATAAGCACCTATTTTAAAAACATGGGTTAACACTGCATGAGGACTAAGGGCTTGAACCAACAGGACTGTTTTGGTTTGCTGTTTGTAGACCCTGCAGCACAGAGAAAATTTTAGAAGACGATGTACTGTTATCATTAACAATAAATATCTGACAGGAAAGGGAAGATTATAGAGACTCTGATTTTCTTTAGTATTATCTTAATGTAATATCTGAATTTTATAATGAGTATGTATTAATTTTTTATTAATTTGAATAAGACATACCACATTTGCTTTTTTATTTTTAGCTTTTAAAGTGATAAAAATTATGAGGCAGTGTGAAGTTTCTGTTGAAAAAGACTCAAGACTTCCCTTACACATTCTTTAAAAACACAAGGAATTATTTAAGTAGAATTTCTACAATTTACAATCGTAATCAAAATAAGGAATTTTGCAAAGTCTAAATGTTTTAAATCACAGAGCCATGTTATTTATAAGGAATGTGTAGAAAATCTTTATTAAGTATTTTCTGACATTTTAAACAGAGGTCAATATATATAAATGGTATAGGTTTTCATTATCAAACTGAGTTTGGAAGTTGAAATAAGTTTTAACAATTTTTTTCAACAGTTCTTTGTACTTTTACATTTACTCATGATTTTTAACAAACAGAATTTCTTAATTAAAACTATCTACTCACCTTTTAATTCAGTCGATATATTCATAAATGTTAATTTGCTTTATTTCTGTATTACACAGGGTATGTCTAAATTAATTATATAGATATTCATTAACACAGAATTTTTTGATCATGTTTCCATGGTAAATGGAAATTCAAAATTAAAATACTGTCTCCTAGTCCAGGAAGAAAAAAAAACAGCAAATGAAACAAATGACTCAACTTGATTCAACTATGAGAGATTATCTGATGTTCCTGGTGAGAGTTTTAGTGAAAACTTTTTTGGTAGTGGTGTTCTGCCATTTCAATCATAGTAATACTTTCTTAGAGATGGAACTCTGTCTAGATATTTTTATTCATGCACATCTTCTCAGAGTCTTATGATATTTAAAGCTCTGCAGTATTTACCAGGAACCTGTATTGCTGATTCCACGATGAAATGGTACATATCATGAATAAAAATTACTTCTATTACTAACTCTTCACTTTCGGTAAGTTATGTTTTCTAGCTGCCCCCAAGAAAACCTTTAGTTTTAAGAATACTTTTGGACATATCAGCAATTTTTTTAAAATGCCTAAAATTCATTCTAAAAATGTGATTTTAAAAAATTACCTTCTCCTAAATGCTTCCAGGTGTGTCTTCAGCATAAGGAGTCCTCTTTCTATAACAGTGAGACTTGAGTGTGATTCCTGTTCAAGACTGCTAGAAGCTATCATAAGACTCTCCATACACTTACTAATAAATTCTTGCTCCTTCTCCAAACCCGTTTTACCTAAAAAGTCAGATGTTTAGATATGTATTATCAACCTTATATTCTTATTTAGCTGTATTAAAGAGGTATCAATTATACCTAAGAAAAATACTTACATAAAAATTACCTACCAGACAGTAATTCAAATCACTCACCATTAATATAATAGGAGTTAATATACTGGATAGCTGCTCGACTGACATCACCAGACTGTGCTCTTAAAGCAATGCCCCAAAATTGGTCCATACCACAAAGCTAAGAAATAAAAATATGCCATCTATAAATGTTAATTGTCAAACAATGTTTAATTAAAGACCAAAGTTACAAATTTAAAAGGCATTCAATATCAGAGAGTTTTAATATTTTATAAAGTATTTAAAAGGCAATTCGTAATGATAAAAACCTTGGAAATTTCTTCAATTTCTAAAATATACCTGTACTAGTTATAAAAATACCTACTTACAAATCATCTATATATGCATATAACATTTAACTCAAAAGTTATGACTACACAGTGAGAAAAAGTCAAGTCCTCAAAACATGCTACAAAGGAATAATAACTGACATAATTATTAGCATAACATGTTAACATAACATGCTTTCATTCAACTTATTCTGAAAGTCACTGATTTCAGGTATTCACAGAAAATTAAAAAGATTCACTAACTGAAACTGATAAACTTATGACTCAAACTATGAAATGAAAAAAAAAGTTTTCACTGAAAATTACAGAAAAAGTAAACAGTGGAAGTTCTCAAAAACTGTTAACTAGGGTGAAGAAAAGATAACCTTCTGGTATGTGACAGAATAGCTTTAGTGTTCAGGTCATCTACTTAAAAAGCAGTATTATCTCAAAATTAGAGTGTGACCTTTTAGGTAAATCAGATCTGTCCAACTGTCTGAAATCACCAAATTGAAACTTTTCATAGTGCTATCAAAGTAAGAGCTTGAACCAGAACATTAAAAACAAAAATAAGTAAACAAAAACACTATTCAAACAAGGAAAGAAGGTAGGAAGATACTATGAAAGCAATATACAACTACTTGCTCTAAATACAATTACAGTTATCTTTACCACATAGATTTTACAACAGTTTACTTTTCTCTCTATAACACAACTCAATCTCTAAAGAAAATTAATGAAAAATATAAGTGGAGTACAGATAGCATGAATCAGAGCTATCATTAATAAACTGAAATATCCAATAAGCAAGACTTTCAAAGAACAGTCTATGTTAGGTGAGCCTAGGAATATATAATGCATTCAACAAAAACTCGCAGTCATCCAACCTAGCCAATTAAGAGCCAGAAATAAGACTAGCAATCTGTGACAGTCTTCAGCTAATGAACTGATCATGCCTCATGGTCACTAATGATTTAGGTATATTCCATTCCAGAAGAGAAGTTACCGAAAGGAACTCTGAAGTTGCCCAACAGCAACTAAAAGTGTGGCCACAAAAATGGCCTGAAAAACAGATTTTTGATAAATCAAACTTCTACTCAACAAAATCCTTTATTAACCAAGGAACATACAGTAAATTATGTTACTTCAGTTATACTAACACACAATATTCTATCAGTTTCAGGTATACAGCACGTGATTTTTATACATTATGAAAAGATTACTGTAAATAAAATCAATTACCATCCAGCACCATATGAAGTTGTTACAATATTATTGATTATATTCCCTATGTGGACGTTACATCTTTGTGACTTATTTGTTTCACAGCTTGAAGTGTGTATCACAAGTTTCCATTATGTACAACAAGATTATTTTCAGTAATAAAAATTACCATATTTGCTTTATAAAACTTTTAAAACCCAAAAGATAAAGCTTCTTAAGACTTCAGAATAAAAGTCTGCAGAATCAGTAAATTCAGTGCTTGGTAGTAATCTAATTTGAGGAACAACAAAAGAAATTCCACAAGCTGACCCAATAAAAGGACAAATCTCAATTCATACCTCAGAGTTTGAACCACCATCATAGGCACTGGTAGCCAGTCGAGCCAAGTTACAGAGATGCTGAAACAGGTTTAAGCCAGTCATGCTAATTGTTTCAGGTTTTAGCTGGGGCATCTTTAAAAAAAAAAAAAAAAAAGCTGTCAAGGTAGTTTAGGTGTGATAATTAATTTAGCAGATTTCATTTTATTAGATTTAACATAATACATTTAAGTTAACAAACCTAGTTTACTGAAAACACTGAAGAGGAAAATGTAATAACTGAGATTTTTAGTGATAAAATAATTTCATAAAAAATTTTAATCATGATGTAACTGAAACCTGCTGGTATGTGCCTCCATTTTTGAGATGTATTATAGACCCAAACCAGAGGAAATTTAAAATTTTTATTAGTTATTATATAGTTACACCATACACATTTACAACATATAGATAAATACACAGGTTTTGTATAAGTCAGAGCTTGAAATTAAGATAACTGAAGACCTGTTTGTAGCTTTGTCGTGAATCTATTAAGTGATTTAGTTTCTATTATCAAAACTCATTTGTATGAACTCAAGTCTACCACAGAGACTTTCTAGAGCCTTTATAATCTCAAAAATCAGCATATAAAAAATAAAGTGTATTGCTTTATTATCAAAGTTTTAAAATCTAAATGGAAAATTATCTACTGAACCAAATGCAGCATCTTATAAATAAAAATAAAAATTGGATAGATGTGTATCTTTAATATCATGACAGCCCTTCCTACAAATGTCCTCCCCCTCCCCCAGAAATCAACAAATCTGAACATTAGCTTATATCTGCCAGAAGACTGGCTAAAACCATACCATTTAATTACAAATTGCAGAATAGGGCTCTCACACAGTAGGTGTGGCACCATCCCTCAAATATTGAAACACAATGTTACTAATGATTTTAAAATATATATAACAAACCCCCACACACACCTCTTATTACTGTTCACCAAGAGTTATACTTACTGTTAGTTTAAGTACTTTAGCTAAGGAACGTAACATTTTTGTAAATCTAAAAACTAAGTATCCATTTAGATATACAAACATTGTAGAGCACAAAACTAAAGCAACATCTAAGTGGCAAAAATTATACAAGGACTGCAGAGAAGCAGTATATTTATCTTTTTTAAAAAGAATTTCAGGGCTTCTCTGGTGGTCCAGTGGTTAAGAATCTGCCTTGCAATGCAACAGGTTCGATTCCTAACTTAGGAAGATTCCACATGCCGCGAGGCAATGAGCCCACATGGCTACACGTGCTTTGCAACAAGAGAAACCCCTGCAATGAGAAGCCCTGGCACTGAGAGTAACCCCTGCTCATCACAACAAGAGAAAGCCCCAGGCAGCAATGAAGACCCAACCAAAATAAATATTTAAAAACTTTTTTTTAAATTAAAATATTTCAAAAGAGGAAAAAATGAACATTACAGTTTATATTTCAAGAGAGAAAAAGGAAATATAGAAAAACAATACAAATAGTCAAGAAATAAAATTACCTTCTCCAGGAAAAGATGTTTGTAGGTTTCCATTCCCATAGCATGTTGATCTTTACTTCGAACTTGATTTAAAAACCAATGGAGTGCATCATCATAACACTCAGAATCTTCTACTAAACAATGCCATAAAATATCAACTTGCTCCAAACTTAACCCTAGATAAAATTACAAATTTTAAATCCTGGTACATGTAACATTTTCATCCTAATTAAATATACTAGAAGCACCAATATATACAGAAAAACAAAGGAGATACTTCATAGCATTTTATGAAAAC
Organism: Oryx dammah; assembly: GCF_014754425.2. Lineage (NCBI taxonomy): Eukaryota > Metazoa > Chordata > Mammalia > Artiodactyla > Bovidae > Oryx > Oryx dammah. The sequence continues at coordinate 59,169,829 of NW_024070209.1, forward strand.
TGTTTCGTAGAGACTTCATATAATTTATGCTTTCAAATGTAGTTAAATATACTCCAAAGATAAATCATCTTAAAAAAACAAGACTTATATGGGATAGTATCCTAGAAGAAACATTTGTTCTGGAAAGTCATTTTCTTTAAGACATGAACAATCATTGTATTATAGCAAACATGATTAAAAGGAAGTAATCCCCAAAAAGTTAAGTCAGTTCTAAGGTTTAAGGGTAAAGAATACAGTGGATACCATATTCAAAGCTAATTCTATGCACATAGGAGATAAACAATAAATGCCAATAAGCATCATTTTTGTAAACTATGAAAAAAGGGATCCTTACAATTAATAAAAAGGAACTGACTACCTAAAACAGAACAGCAACACATCACTGGAAACAATTAGCTAAGAAGCCACTGAAATCAGACAGAATCTGTATGGTATTAATACTTTGACCCAAGTATTAGATAATTCTGAAGTGTGTCAGAAGGAATCAGAACTATTCAGAATCAAAGAAAAGGCATTAGGGCAATCACAACTCTGATAAGTGAGGAAATCCAAAAGGGTAGAATAAAATTATCACAGGGATTTCTAAAGTATACCATAAGGGATTCAAGAGCATGGGCTTATTCCCCAGAATCAGAAGGCATTGAGAAGATGATAGAATCTTAAGTAACCACCACCCGCATCCTTTTTCCGGCCAGTATGGAGCTGCTTGGAGGCTGGTTGGGGTGGTGAGGTCCAAAGCAGCTTCTGGAATTTCTGAGCAGCCCTGGTCGGTACAAGATGGACCCAGTCGTCTTGAGTCACATGGACAGTCTACTGTGGCAGTCATTTGTCTCATACTGGATCCTCCAAGCTGGCTCAACGTTCATGTTACTGGGTTTGCCTTTGCGTACTTTGCCAATAGTTAGTTTCAGAACTGCTCTGACCATGTCTGCTTCATTAGCCCCAAAGTCACTCAGTTTATCCAGTGCACTAGCAACCCAGCAGAGATCACCATGTTGCCTGAACCCCTGGACCTCTCCAATCAAGAGCTATTATTTTTAGCCATCAATGATAATTCCAACCACACAGCTAGGGGAATTCATTGGAGCCTGTTGGTTTATCTCCAAGATAAAAATGGCTTTCTTCATTATGATTCTTATGGTAGGAGCAACTAATTCCATGCAAAGCAGGCCAATAAAGAAACTAGAGGCTCTCTCAGGCAGAAAAGGAAACAAACTAGCCTCTGTGGAAGAGAAAGTGCTCAATAAAACAGCTATAAGTGGGATATACATGATATGTAACACTGAGGCATTGTGTCAGAACTTCTTTAGACAACAGCCAGAATCACTATTGCAGCTACTCACTCTTACATACATCACAAAGAATAGAGAAGAATGGAAAGATCTCATCGCCAGACCTGCCAAAAATTAGCTGTTGAAATACAGTTGACTTTTGAAGTCTCCTCTTTCTGCCTGTCCCCATGTATTGGATGGCTGTAGGCTCAGTGTCTGAGGGAAGATGCCTGGGAGAGGAAATCTTCGGATGCTTACTTTCTCCTGAGAGAATGTTATCCTCTGCATTCTCCTAATGGGAACTTTTGCTTTAACCCTAACTTTAGAGCAATATATGTTCTGTGAAAATGTCTTCAAAATATGCACCAAAACCTTAAAACTAATCTTAATCAATCTTAACACTTATTAATTCCCTTTTGGTCTTCCTTATCCACACTGGTTTATTCCAAAGAAAAAAGACTGATCTGTAAAACAAATTAAAAATATGTGAAATCTAGAAGCAACAAGAAAATCATAGAAGAACTAAAAACTTATTGCACAGTCCACATATTCCAAGTGATCAACTGGCTAGAAGCAGATCAAGTCCCAACCAAATGCAAGATCGAAATATTATCAGTTACTCAGTTCTATGATATCTCTTCCATTCAACAAGCAAAACTTTCCCTGCTACAAACTCTGCCAATACTTCATATTATCAAGATAGTGTTAGCCCATATCACCCACTGATTCCTAGAACACTTTAAGAAGAGGGAATAGTAAATAACATTGTTAAAATAAATGTGGTATACCTCTTGTTTTGCATCTGAAACTTACTAAAAGTTGATTTGAAATATAAAGGGAAAAAGTGACCTTTCTCAACTCTTTCACTTAATTCAAAATACAGATAATGAAATTTTTGAAATGTGGAACCAAAAATAAAAAGAAATATTATTCCTTCAAAAAAAAGGAAACCACTTGCGACCCTCCCCCTACTCCAAAAAGTAGATGAGATCCAAAACCGCCTCAGAAAATATTTACCTAGTAGCAGTATCAGTTGAAGAGATTGAGGCGAAAAATATATACAAAATGTATCCAATCAGTTTCTCATAGAAATAGTTAATGTATGTCTCATTCATTCTAAAAATCTGTGCCCCTGAGAGCCAATATAAAAACACTAGGAACAACCTTTAGTGTAAAACTTAAACACAGTTAAGTAGTTAAGAAGAGATAAATGAAGATAGGTAAGAATCTTTTTAAAAAATCTGTAACTTTGGAGTAACCATATTATACTTGAAAGAAACTGTACCAGTTAGAGAAGTACAATTATGATATGGGATAAGTTCAAACATGATTTTAAATGTGCAGTAGCTATTTAAAGCCCACACAAAAAGAACATATTCTGTGTTTAATGGAACAGGAGCAGCAAAATAAACAACTCGTTATTCAAATACTGAAAAAAATGATTAACTTTTTCCAATGAAAATCTATATTCAACAAACATGAAACAATAGTCATGTGAAATTATTTATACTGAAAATATTTGTTTGATTTCTCCACGTATAAAGATTTTTCAATATTTTATATTATTTCTTGTATATCCTGAATCATAATAGGTGTAATAAATGACCCAGTAACATGAAACAGGGGTTTCCTATCAAAAACAGGTTTCTTCATTTTGAAATTTACTGGTATCGTAATGTTATCATGTTAGTGACATTCGTTACAAACACCTTAACTTAAAAGAAATTAGACTTAAATAGTAAAATAAACACATGGCATACCTCAAGCATAGATATGGACTTAAAGAGTCATGAAGACATCTCTCAGGCTAGCAAAACACTCACCCAGCAGTTTGACATTAACCATAGCTAAAAAAAAGAACGTCCTTCTCAATAGATGAGGTTGTTGACACAGACATACAGAAAACGAGGCATGTGGAGCATCAGTCTAGCAAGAGCAAAGGTGCTCTGGCCAAAGGAAATCAACCTTTCTCCTTTCTTGTGAGGATATCTTGCATGTGGATTTAGAAATGGTTCACACTCTTAATATACCAGACCAATTTCTCTGTTTTTAAGATTAATTATTAATGAAATTGAGTTTGAGATTCATCTAAATTAAATGTGTCTCCAAATTTCTGTCACCTATGAAATCAACAAATCTGGGATAAGATTAGCCCTGATATAATATACAGACAGTGGCTGTTTCCAACTGGAGTGAAAGGAATATTCTATTAACCAAAGGTTAGAAAAAAGAAAAATAGTCACTCTAACATGATATGTTCTCCTATCCCAAATATTTTGTTCATGCAATGAGTCATTCATTCATTAAGAAACCGACACGTTCAGAGACTGAAACAAGAACATGTCAGGGACAGGTTGCTATTGCCATACACAGATAGGACATTTAGTACTGAGAATAATTTGATCACCACAGAAATCTAAAGGCATGAGTACATTTAACTGACTCTTTCAAGAATCAATGAAGATCTAAAACCTTATTAAAATATTGATTTAAAAACTTACTGAAATGATCAGGTGATCCCAGAGTTGAAAAGACACAAGTTAAGAACTGAAGTCGCACCTGAACTTCGGCACTATGGCTGTACCTGCATTTAAAAAATCGTTAAAATAATTAGCTGAGAGATCCTATCTCTTAATTATTTTTAAAGATCTAATGGTCCTAATCTTAAATTGTACCAAATAAATAAATTTCCATTTAAGAACTCAATTATTTAATATTTCAAATTATATCTTTAACTACATATACAAAAAAGGGCCAAAGCCAAATGTTACAGGAAAAAATTGTTATTTAATAATATAAAAATCTATAAATTATTAGAAGACAAACTTTCAAATTAGATAAGTAGGTAAGACCAGAAGAAATGTTATTTTAAAATTATGTAATATGTACATTAATTTTAATATTTAATCCATTTCCATCTAGAAATTCCATGTTTCACTGTCACTGTCCCTCCAGGGATAATACTATGTTCCTCAAACAAGAAATGTTAATGATATATCATTTCCATAAATATAATTCATAAAGAAAACAGCTGATACAAAATAAGCACTTCTGAATGTTATTTCAAATCTAAGTAACTGTAATTCATATGTACAAAATTCAATGTATAATGTAAAAATTGCTTTGAAAGCTTGTTAAGTAGGTAAGTTCACATGGTTCTCTGGGAATCAGTTTGTCAGCATTTGCAAAGGAAGGCATTTTAAGAATCAAGTGTTGGTCTGTGGTACAGGAAAGGCAGGAGATGGGTCTGAAGAGGGAAGCAGGGGCCAAACTGCTGTCAGCCTGAATGTCAGAAGAGTTTGATACTGTTATGGACAGACAAGAAAGTCACTTATCTGCAGAAGGATGCTGGGGAAAGATAAGGGGTAACGATCAGATTTGCATTTTAGGATTCCTTTAGTAGCTCTGTGAACTGCACACTGAACTGTGACTGTGATATCACAACATTCTAGTTCCCACAGCACCTGAGTACCCAATCAAGGAGACTGAATCAATGATGAGTTTTTATGTTACAAATCAAAAGGCTGGCTGGGGATGAATTGCCCAAATTACCATGCCAACAAAAGACAGCAGCCACTCTGAGCTATGATCTATATCCCAGTTTGCAGACAGAGTCTCTTAATTCAATTTCTAAATATCCATAAGCAGGTACAAAATTCTAAAAGCTTCCTTAAGTTAGCTGGTTTCAAAAATTACACTAGATTTGCTACTGAAGTTTAAAGTTAAGCTTTCCTAAAGATTGAGTTTGCATGATATATCTTAATTTTTCTTTACTGTCTCATATTAACACTGGCAAAGAAAAGATGAATATTTGCTTCATTACTCTTGCAGTGTCCTTTCTGAAGTTCAAAGTACTTGTGTTAACTTTTGCACGCTCCTCTTTCACTTTCATCAAGAGGCTTTTTAGTTCCTCCTCACTTTCTGCCACAAGGGTGGTGTCATCTGCATATCTGAGGTTATTGATATTTTTCCCGGCAATCCTGATTCCAGCCTGTGCTTCCTCTAGCCCAGCATTTCTCATGATGTACTCTGCATATAAGTTAGTTAAATAAGCAAGGTGACAGTATACAGCCTTGATGTACCCCTCCTGATTTGGAACCAGTCTATTGTTCCATGTCCAGTTCTAACTGTTGCTTTCTGACTTGCATACAGATGTCTCAAGAGGCAGGTCAGGTGGTCTGGTATTCCCATCTCTTTCAGAATTTTCCAGAGTTTGTCATGATCCACATGGTCAAAGGCTTTGGTATATTCAATAAAGCAGAAATAAATGTTTTTCTGGAACTCTCTTGCTTTTTCGATAACCCAAATGATGTTGGCAATTTGATCTCTGGTTCCTCTGCCTTTTCTAAATCCAGCTTGAACATCTGGAAATTCACAATTCATGTATTGCTGAAGCCTGGCTTGGAGAATTTTGAGCATTACTTTGCTAGCGTGTGAGATGAGTGCCATTGTATGGTAGTTTGAGCATTCTTTGGCACCGCCTTTCTCTGGGATTGGAATGAAAACACCTTTTCCTGTCTGTGGTCACGGCAGTGTTTTCAAAATTTGCTGGCATACTAAGTGCAACACTTCCACAGCATCATCTTTTAGGATTTGAAATAGCTCAACTGGAATTCCATCACCTCCACTAGCTTTGTTCATAGTGATGCTTCCTAAGGCCCACTACACTTTGCATTCCATGATGTTGGCTCTAGATGAGTGATCACACCATCGTGATTATCTGGGTCATGAAGATCTTTTCTGTATAGTTTTTCTGTGTATTCTTGTCACCTCTTAATATCTTCTGCTTCTGTTAGGTCCCTACCATTTCTGTCCTTTATTGAGCCCATCTTTGCATGAAATGTTCCCTTAGTATCTCTAATTTTCTTAAAGAGATGTCTGTCTTTCCCATTCTATTGTCTTCCTCTATTTCTTGTCCCTAATCACTGAGGAAGGCTTTCTTATCACTCCTTGCTAATCTTTGGAACTCTGCATTCAAATGGGTGGCATTCAATTCAAATGTCTTTCCTTTTCTCCTTTGCTTTTCGCTTCTTTTCTTTTCACAGCTATTTGTAAGGCCTCCTCAGATAGCCATTTTGCTTTTTTTTGCATTTCTTTTTCTTGGGGATGGTCTTGATCACTGCCTCCTGTACAATGTCATGAATTCTGTCCACAGTTCTTCAGGCACTGAATCAGATCTCAGCCCTTGAATCTATTTCTCACTTCCACTGTATAATCGTAAGGGATTAGATTCAGACATATTTGAGTGGTCTAGTGGTTTTCCCTACTTTCTTCAAATTCAGTCTGAATTTGGCAATAAAGAGTTCATGATCTGAGCCACAATCAGCTCCCAGTCTTGTTTTTGCTGACTGTATAGAGCTTCTCCATCTTTGGCTGCAAAGAATATAATCAGTCTGATTTCAGTATTGACCATCTGGTGATGTCCATGTGTAGAGTCTTCTCTTGTGTTGTTGGAAGAGGGTGTCTTTTATGACAAGTGCACACTCTTGGCAAAACTCTGTTAGCCTTTGCCCTGCTTCATTCTGTACTCCAAGGCCAAATTTGCCTGTTACTCCAGTTGTTTCTTGTGCATTCCAGACCCCTATAATGAAAAGGACATCTTTTTTGGGTGTTAGTTCTAGAAGGTTTTGTACGTCTTCATAGAACCATTCAACTTCAGCTTCTTCAGCATTACTGGTTGGGGCATAGGCTTGGATTACCGTGATATTGAGTAACCACAGAAACAAACAGAGATCATTCTGTCATTTTTCAGATTCCAACCAAGTACTGCATTTCGGACTTTTCTGTTGACCATGAGGGCTACTCCATTTCTTCTAAGGGATTCCTGTCCACAGTAGTTAAATTCCTGCCCATCTGAGTTAAATTCACCCATTCCAGTCCATTTTAGTTTGCTGATTCCTAAAATGTTGCTGTTCAACTCTTGCCATCTCCTATTTGACCACTTCCAATTTGCCTTGATTCATGGACTGGAACATTCCAGGTTCCTATGTAATATTGCTCTTTACAGCACTGGACTTTGCTTCTATCACCAGTCACATGCACAACTGGATTATTTAAAATAATATTAAATTATATTATATTTAGAATGCCCTAATACAAAGACACTGGTGACTTCTGAAAAAAGTATTTACTTTTGATTCCTGAAAACACTGCCTTATGAAAAGAACTCAATAGTGAAGATAAATCTATTTCCCTAAGGTTAAGCATTATAAAAATAACCTTATAAAAGTCATATTAAAAAAGAAACGCCCTCTTATAATTTTATAACTAAATTTTTCATTATATTTATTATACGGGAAAAAAAAAGGAATGGAAAACTGAAAAATTATCTTATCTTTCAAAGGAAAGACAATCAAGACTTACACATACCTTACCTAGTTAAAGTATACTTACAGTGCATGCTTTTGTCTGCCTTCTCTTACAGCTTGAATATAGTATACCAAATTATCAAAGAAAAGCTTCATCATGTTCAGTTCTTTTTCTGCCCACCTGAACCAATTAAAAGAAAAAATAATTTCAGAGGCACAGGGTGAGATAAATCTATTCTAGAACAGGAAAAAACACTATAGTGCCCCTTAATTTTTATGAAGTTATAGTATCATTGCATTTAAATCTCAAAATATTCAGTCTCTGTGAAGGGGATAAAATGTCTGGTCAAATGCTAAATAAATGACTAACATGAGTTAATATTTTATAAAACAGTACAATACAGTCCATGCCAGCCTGTCAATTTGTAGGTTACCTGAAGATTTACTAAGATGATCAGAGATAGTTTCCAATTTTAAAATATGGGCCCTAAGAGTTTAAGAGATATACATATCAAATCAAATGCTGAGTGCTACTGCATATAATAGACTCACACGAAGTGCAAGTTTTTGCTATTATTGATGCCAATTAACTGCAGGAGCTCAGAGTTAAACTTTTAAGTGATCCACCCAGTAAGATTAAGGACACCAGTCTCACATTAGAATTAACAGAGCTTATTTATATTTAAATAAGGAACAAGCTAGGGGTTTCATAGGTGGCTCAGTGGTTAAAAATCCACCGGTCAATGCAGAAGACACAGGATACTCTGGTTCAATCCCTGGGTTGGGAAGATCCCCTGGAGGAGGAATTGGTGACTGAGCACACAGTACACAAAGAACAAGCTAAAAGGGTTTCAACTCAATATACTTGATAAATAAGTAAGCAGTGTTAGTCACTCAGCTGAGTCTAACTCTTTGCAACCCCATGAACTATAGCCCACCAGGCTCCTCTGTCCATGGAATTCTCCAGGCAAGAACACTGGAGTGGGTAGCCATTCCCTTCTCCAGGGGATCTTCCCAACCCAGGCAATTCTTTACCATCTGGGTTACCAGGAAGCCCCAATATACCTGATAAGTAACTGAATATTCAGAGCTTCCCACTTCCATTAGAATGTTAGCCTCTGTTACTCCTTAATATAAACGTCCTCAAATGACTGCAATACCAACTTGCACAGGTGAGCTACAACTGAATCACTTTAATGCTTTTGAATTTTGTTAATTTGGCCATTTAAAAACTAAAAGAAGAGTAAATGAAATAAAAGTCCTGCTACTCTTGTACTTCAAGGATGCTAAATGCTTTCCCCTACTCTTCTGTCCAGCATCTCAAAGACCCTCCTTGCACTCACAAATAGAATTGTCACTAGGATCACACTGTAAAAATTAATCAAAGAAAGAGCTTTTCTAAGATGCTTTTTAAAAAACAGTTATAGAGGTTCAGGTCAAACAGATACCCTATTAAAAGAAAAATAAACAGTAAGGACTGTAACTCAGAAGAACTAATTTCATCTTATTTGTGTGTGTATTAGCTATGCATTCACATCTGACTCTTTGTGGCCCCACGACCGTAGCCCGCTAGGTTTCTCTGTCCGTGGTATTCTCCAGGCAAGAATACGGGAGTGGACTGCCATTCCCTGCTCCAGAGGAGCTTCCCGTATTAGATGTCTACGAATTTTTAAAATCATACTCATTTTGAAAGAAAGTATTCCTACCAGCTAATCTTAGATTTGAGAAGGAATTAGATAAAATTCCATCCTACATGATTTCATAAATAAATCCTTCAACAGGCCTAATTTTTCCTAAATTTTAAAGTTTCTGAAATCTCTCCAGAAAGGCTATTTTTGTGTTAAGCAAGTTACACATTCTCAGAGGTTAATGAAGTGCTCATGATAGTGAACTTTCTCCAGAATTTTCTCAAATATTAAATCATATCACATCAACAGCACACTATTGTTGAAAGAATTCTTTAACATTAATCATAAGTTCTCTATATATGTAAAAGAGTAACACAGTGGTTTCAAGATTATTCCTAACATGATGTAATGTCTACACCAATTCCAATAATGGATAAAAATTAAAAGCATCCTAGAATGCTTAACATGTGGATCCTCTTCAGGAGTCTTCTGCCATGATCAAACACACTAAAAAATCTTTACCTGAAAATTAAAGAATTAATTGCTACACTATTTTTCTCAAGCTACAATGAATACAAAGGTCAGATTTCCTATTGACAGGGGTATATATAATCTCTAATGGTGCTAAGTGGCAGAGATAGCACCTCAAAAATCTAAGAAAACATTTGAATTATGCAAAATTCAAATTTTCCTTGTACAAATTAACAGCTAGTAAGTTACTCAAAAACCTTGAGAATTATGATTGGAAAAAGTCTTGAAAATGAATACTTTCTTTTATTTACTTACATTGTAATCCAATGTGTATCATAACTGCTCCCAAACTGCTGAAAGGTACCAAAGAGTTTTGGAAGAAGACGAAGTGAAATTACTACTGATCTGAAATAACAAAAACAGGTATTTATAGAAAAAAATAATTTTAACTATTATCACTAATTCTAGCTCTTAACAAAAATTCAGTCATTTAAAATCAAACACAAAAAGAGTTAATGAATTTTACAGATGCTTTTATGCAAACATTAGAGCTTTTTCTCTAAAGTATCAGCTTATTATCCACTGTGGCCAGAAATCTAAGTTTTAAAAAATTCAATCCAAAAATTTAAAGTAAAATATACTATATAAATATCTGAGTATAAAAGAAAAGTGAAGCACTTTTAAATATAAAATTTTTTAATGGAAGTTTTCTTTTAACAGTTATAGGTGTTTCTCAGGATTTAATCAAGGAAAACAAGAAGCAGCAGGTTGAGTCAATTATCTAGAGCAGGGCTTCTCAAAGTTTAGTCTTAAAATGCAAACTCTGATCCAGTAGGTCTGGGGTAGGTTCAGAATTGCATTTCTAATAAGCTCACAAGTGATACTCAAACTGTTGGTTTGTGGATCACAAACAATAAATATAGAGAACACTTTTCAAACTACATAAATTATCACTTTCCCCCTATTTCTCACTTAATATAGACTGTATCTAAACTGACAATCACTGCGTTATGAGCAATGTTAATAACAGAAGCACACCATAAACCTCAAGAATTAAGGAGCCAAAAGACAACATGAAATCACTCAAAGACCTCAAGAAGATCTGAGTATGTCTATCTTCTGGAAGAAAAGGGGGACAGGGAACACACTGATACACAAATCCCAGAATTCCTAGTAGGCAAGAAGGCTGCTTCCATGAGCCTTCAAAGAAGCACAACAAACTTTAATAAGTCACTGAATTTATTTTATTTTTAAGCTTAGGAGCAGTATTGCTTCATGAAAGAATTATTATTTTTTTTAATTTGGCACCCTACTAACAAATATGGAGTATAAGTCAGTCCTCAAAAATGCCTACTCTTTTCAAGAGGAGTACCAGGAGTATTAGTATACAGGGCTACACTTCTGAATAGGAGGAAAATCATGGTAAACGCTAAGCAGGAGGAAACTGCAAAATTTCATGTTTCTAAATAAAATCCAAAGTACTTAAATTTGATTACAAAGCCATATGTGATCTGTCCCCATTTCTTCTATCAGTGTAACCTCTTTTCCTTCCCATCCTCCTTGAGCTGTTCCATCAGCACACACAAGCACATTCCTGCCTCAGGGCCTTTGCTATTGCCTATGCCTGAAATGCTCTTTACCTAAATATCTACTCGAAGGATTCCTTCCCCCACTGTATTAAGGTTCCTTCAACTGTCAACAGAAACGATGACCTTGACAACTCAATAATTAAATAACACCTTCCCAGTGCTCCACGAACCTCTTTATTGACTCCTTTATAATTTTTATTCAATCATCATCACCTAATGAATATTCCTTTATTTAATGCGACCACTAGAATATGCTTTAAGTGAGCAGACTGTCTTATTCATTAAAAATCCCCACATATGTGTGTGCTGAGTATATATTTCCTCAAACAACAAACCAGCAAAGAACTTAAAGGCAAGATTTTCAAGGAAGGAAGAAAAACAACAATGTACAATGTTATATTACAGTTCTGAAGTACAAAGAAGAAAATACTATCAGAAGACAGCATGCTAGGAGAATGTCAGAAGATCAAAACGACATTAGTATATATTTAAGAATATACAGTGGACTTCCCCAGTGGTCCAATAGTTAAGACTGGGCTTCCACTGCAGGGGCACAGATTCAATCTCTGGAGGGAAAAGATCCTCATGTCTCAAGGTATGGCCAATAAGCATACAGTGAAGAAATAAAGAGAGTAAATGCCTGGTATCTAGTAAGTGCAAATTAAAGATTCTTTAAATATTCAAAAACACTTAAATATTTAGTATATTTTTAAATATTAAAATTTTTAATATTCTTCAACAAGTTGCACAGTAGTGGTGCTTGGGAAGATAGACCATAGAGGATCAGGAGAAATCAGTTTCAATTTTAGATTATTTATCTGAAATCTTTTGTCAAAATTTCAGAAACATTAGCAGAGTTTTTCCCAAAAATTAAGACATAAAAAACTAGAATGTATACATATACATTATTTTGACTTTATAAGCACAAAATCAGTAAGATAACACAACGAAAAAAGGACACAGGAAAATTTCACCTAATATCACAGAAGCAAATTCCAAAATTATTTGCCTAGTGTAATTTCAATAGTTTTAAAATATACAGACAAACAGACTAGATATACCATAGCTCATTAAAGCAAGTCTTATACTGTGCAACAGTTGTTTATCTTCTGAAAATCTTATTTCCTCTTTTGCATTCAACACTATTAAGAGTCTAAATTGTTTAAATTTACTTTCCAAGGTTTCTACAATGAACATAATTAACTTACTTAGTGACAACAATAATTTATATTTAACAGAAACTTCGGAAGAACACATATATTAACTCGTTCCAATTAAAATCTTATTGTGCTGTACAGCAGAAACTAACACAACATTGTGCATCAACCACACTCCAATAAAACTTTTCTAAATTTTTTAAAAATGTTATAGTGCTTCTCCTGTAAGAACTATGTTACCTTGACTTATCAACTTTTTTGCCCAAATAGTTTTCATTGCTTACAAAAAACATAAATTATATTCATACTTAATTTCACAAATTCTTCCAAGAGTGAAAATTTTAAATATCAAAACACACAACCCTGGGCAACAACAGGTTTAAGATAAAAAGGAACAACAGTCCTGAATAACAAGATACAGTTAGCTCTCCATATCCACAGGTTCCTTATCTGGGGATACAGAGAGCTGACTGTCCTACACTACTGTATATGAAGGACCTGAGCACTTGTAGATTTGGCTATCTGCAAAGGAATCCAGGAACTAGTGCCCCACAGATACCCAGGGACCACTGCACTAAGTTTAGAATCAGGAAAAATGCTATCATCTTAAAACTGCTCTGGTTCTTTGCTTGATTCCAAGTTTTTGTTGTAACCAGATGCTTATTACTAAACAACAGTGTGATATGACTCTAAGAATTACCCATGCAACTTTACACTGCCTTAGGAGAATAAACACATTTGCTGGTGGGCTTCACAGTTTAAAAAAGTCACATTTGGATGTTTTTTCCCTAGACTCCATATTTGAAGACTGGTGTGTTCTACAAAATGCTATTCAGTCATTTTGAATTATAGTATAAACCAACAGTTAACATGAAATACTATATATAATACTGTCTTTACAGAGAAAATAAAACCAAATAAAAGTACAGAGTACCATCCATTTCTTAATTATATGAACCTCTTAAAAAAATCCCTAATATGTACAAGAATTTTCACTTATGTATTCAAAGGCAAAAAATTTCACACATGGATTAAACTACCTAGTGCAAAAGAATAGGAAAAAAAAAAAAAAAGGCACAAAACGGACAGGTTCCCAGAGTCTCAAATCAATTCTTGCTAGGTAGCACAGATTCTGATTCTGTGCTAGGCAGCACAGAATGTGAACACCTGTCTTCTAATAAACATAAAACATCAAAGGGGCTGATTACAACTCAACCCCTACTTCCACCCTACTCACTGGACAGCAGTGTTATCTCAATGACCCAAAGTAACAAATTCTAAGCTGGAAAGTCATGGACTTTTCATTGTGGGAGTTACTGTCCACCTCATGCTCTCACTTTATGACAACATTCTGCAAACCAGTCTACTATGTGTATAACTTTAAACTTCCTGTGCCACTGAAATGTCATTATATCCTTATAAAACAACCTGCCTAAGGCTAAAAGTGCGTAAGTCACATGCTACATGTTTTAAAGCGTTTATGGTGGGTTCCACATAAATGGCAGAATTATGGACAATTTATGGAAGACTTTTTCAGATCTCTAAGCCCCCTTAGAAGTTATGAGGCCATACTGCTGTTCAAAAGAAAGATAAGTTCATTCTGTAAAATAAACTGTAATATGATCACAGAAAAGCAAAAAAAAAAAAAAAAAAATTGCTGAAAGGTCTATAAACCACAGCAAGTGAGGAACTAGAAAGAAAATCAAAGTCAGCACAAAGAAAATTTTTTAAAAATAAAACCTCTGTAAAGTATGTAAAAAGTTGACATTATCAAGAAATAGACATCTGTGGGGATTTTGGGGTCACATGTCAGAAAATGGTGTATGAGTAAAGGTTGCAGTGGTCCATCTGTTACAACATAACGAACAGCTTTCCTATTAACACCCTTTCCTACAGAGAGGACAAAAACAGGGGGTTAGGCTTGGAGAAAGTATTCTTGTGTTTAGGACTTCTTAGACTCTGATGTCACTACTGACATTTCACACAATTCTGTGTTGTAAAAGGCTGTCCTCTGTATTGAAGGATGTTTAGTAGTACCCCTGGCTCAAAGTCACATCTCCAATTCCACTCATCAATGTGTCAACCAAAGATATCTCCAAGTACTGATACAGTCAAGGGAGAAAAGAATCACTCCAGTTAAAAATCACTGATTCATTAGGAAACTGAAACTAATAATGGTTTTCTAAAAAGATGTTCAAAACTAATTATTTTTTAATTTGCATAACTTCAGTAAGTTCAGTTGGTGTACACTGGATATGCTGTATATGTGCAGGCTAAAAAATGTTACTATGCTCTAAGCATTGGTACATATGATACATTAGTAGTAAGACTAGAATAAAAAATACAACAACCTTCTAAGGAGTAAATTCTGAGGGCAAATTTAACATCAATATAATAGTTATATTTAGTATATTTTCAACACCATTAAGTAACTATAACTGGGGTATAGGACTGCCTCCAACAAATGAAAATGCTTCATCTTTTCAAGTTATTTGGGACTGAACAAATTAAAGCTTACTAAAAATTCAAGTTGGCAATTTTCCATAGTTTTATACACAATTTTCCTTCCGTCTCTGTTAAGATACCCTTGGAGAAAAAGTGCTTCATTATGGAAAAACTGGAATAGAAAAGCATAAAGAAGAAAAAAAAATAATAATAATAACTGAATCCTCCTAGAAGTAACTACTCTACAGCCTCACATATTGCTTATAATCTTTTTATTAAAAACAAATGGGCCTGTGAGTATATGCCCATATTATTATACAACTTTTGAAAATCTATGACTTAAAGGCTACATGATATTTCCTCTTTCACATAGCTTTTTATATTTAAGTGTAACATTCATGTAAAAACATGTATAAACCTAAGTGACAATTCAAAATGAGGAGGTAAACATGTAATATGTACCCACATTAAGAAAGAAATCCTCACCAGCATCCCAGAAGCTTTGGGAAGAGCCCCCTTTCCAGTCACTGACAACTCAAGAGTAACCATGATCCCAACTATTAAATAGCTTTTCTGTTTTTAAACTCTACATAACGAGAGTAATAGAAATAAGCCTTTTTATATATGGCTTCCTTCACTCAACATTATGTTTGTGAGATTCAACCACACCCTTCCTTGCAGTTGTAGTTCTTTCATTGCTACTGTTATAAACATTTTATTTAACAAACAGTTCACAATTTAATTTTTCCTTCTTATTCTGTTTTTGGCATGTGGACAGCAGTACAAAGAATAGTTAATTTGAATAATGTTTTTATGAACATCCTTGAATGTGTCTTTTGGTGACCATCTGGATGTATTATTGTAAGGCACACACTTCGCAGTGGAATTGCTGGGCCATACAATATGCAGATGCACATATGGGGAATAAAAATTGATACAACTTAAAAACCTGTTCAGAAGCTTCAAGGAAACTATTAAAAGACAATTAACATTTTAAAATTAACTTCTGTAATATGTATATAAATTATGAAATATCATCCACCCATTAAAAGTGTTCCTTTTAAATACATGTTGAATGAGGCTACTGATCCACTAACAGGGACCTATTAGTAGTTTCTTACACCTGCATGAATAAGCAATTTTTCTACTGTGACTGTTCAAATTATAGACCTTTAAAGACCAAAAGTAGAAAATATTGAATATATTTCTTCTAATTCAATTAGGTCAAAAAATATTTTTTTACATAGTTAAATATTCAATAAAATTAGACATTTATATTGAGCCTGAGCAGAGGTTAAGATGAAAATGTTAATATGTTCAATTAATAACTGAATTCACTATGAAAGAGAATGAAACAATATTATCGAAGCGGTATAAGACAAGGGAAACTGGAAACTGTATCAATAAGCAGAACTGAAAATCAAGAAATTTGTAATAATTTGAGCCCCAATAAGAAGTATACAAATATACAGAATTCAAGCCAGATAAAAAACACTAATCTAATTCTCTATGCACCACAGAAGTCAAAAAATCCACTCCAAAGGAAGAAAAATGCCATTATCAAAATGTATGTATTTCAGCTTAGTTGTTTAATTTTACTTATCCTATTTAGCTTCCTTTATATATAATAGCTCAAGAATATTTAACTTCAATCTGAAAATAATCACCATCATTCCCAAAATCAAGGAGACAGTATTATTATTCCCTTATTTCTGTTGGAGGGGATCTAATCAAGAGTGCCAAAATGTGTTGAAATAACCAAGACCAAGTGATAACATATGAACACTGTAGGGGGAAAGAGTTTAATACAAAAACCACGACTACTTAAAAAAAATTTTTAAGGCCAATAATGGTATATTAATTATGAATATGATTACCATGTAAAAAACTTTCAATTCCTATTTACCTGTTGTTTCCTAAATTTTCAAGGCAACCTTCGATGAATCTCATTCGAATCTGTCTATCTGTAAACCAACATACTAAGGAACAGAGAAGTTTCTCTGCTTCATTTATTAATCCTTCAGAAAGATTAACCTACAAAAAAGAATGTACATACATTAAGTTACTACTTATACTGATTGCATTCTGCTGTAATTTTGTAGTCTTTTGGCTTTATTAAATAACTTACTGCATCATCATCCTGGACTATATCCCACAACAAAGTGTTTCCTTTCTTGCAAACGTTATCCAAATTAATGTCTGTCACAGCATTACTGCTGAATTGATGTTTATGAACTGCAGGTCCTGAGGGGCAAAATATACCACACTATAGAGGAATGCAGCTGACTGAAATTGTAAAGTGAATTACAGCATTCATAAAAACAACAAATTCAAAGTGAAGTATAATGATAAATCTTTTCTTACATCACAAGATAAAAACAAGATTATTACAATAGTTGCTTTGTAAGTGAGAGAATAGTATTGTTTAGTTTGATACTACTGAAGTGAAGAGTTTTCATAGTCTCTTCACTATTTCATAGCCTCTGCTCTATTAAGTATTGTTGTTTAATGTTTTCCTCATGTCAAGAGAACTGCATACAAATACCTGAAACCCAAATTAAACATAAAAATTACTATTGATGGCTCAGATGGTAAAGAGTCTGCCTGCAATACAGGAGAGGGTTTGATCCCTGGGTCAGAAAGATCCCCTGGAAAAGGGTATGGCTACCCACTCCAATATTCTCGCCTGGAGAATTTCATGGAGAGAGGAGACTGGCGGGGTAAAGTCCACAGATTATAAAGAGTTAGACACAACTGAGCAACTAACACTAACTGAATTAACTATATAGCCATGGAACATAACTCTGTTAAGTGTCTTATATCTAAACACTTTTTTGAATTGAGAAAGTGAAAGTTAAGTCACACAGTCATGTCCGACTCTTTGTGACCCCATGGGCTGTAGCCTACCTGGCTCCTCCATCCATGGGATTTTCCAGGCAAGAATACTGAGGTGGGTTGCCATTTCTTTCTCCAGGAGATCTTCCCAACCCAGGGACTGAACCCGGCTCTTCCACATTGTAGGCAGACAATTTATTCAAAACATTCAATTAAATTCAAAAATTCTAGTAAATAATTCTCCCTAGCTCTGTTATATTAAGCAAAATTGCTTCTTTTTTAGCAGCTTTACATGAAATTTTCCTCTTAAACTGTACACGTACATTGATTTCATAAAATGAGAATTATGCAACCACCACTAGAATAGGGTTTTAGAACACTTTCACCATCTTAAAACATTCCCTCATACTTAATTATGTTTAATCCCTGAGCCCATTCCCAAGCCCTAGTCTGTTTTTCTATTCCCACAAATTAGCATTTTCTAGAAATTTCATATAAATGAAATTATACAATATGCATGTACAGTCTTATGTCTGACTTTGTTCACTTAGCACAGTGTTTTTAGAGGTTTGTCCACGTTGAAGTACCTATCGGTAGTGTGGTCCTTTTAATTACAGAACAATTACAAGTCCATCATATGAAAATATTATTCTGTTTATATATCTAACAATTAATGACAGTTTGAAGTTTCCAATATTGTCTAATATGAGCAGTGCTACCATTAACATTGATGCAACCAGTCTTTGTACACACATGCTTTCTTTTCTTTTGGGTAAATATTTAGAATTGTGGGATCATAAGGTAAACACATAAACACATGTACGTTTAAAATTTGAAGAAACTGTCAAATTGTTTTCCAAAGCGGTTGTACCACCAGTTACTGTTCCTCCAAATTCTCCCTGATACACAGCTATGGTCCTTCTTTTTAATTTTAGCCATTCTCATAGGTATGTAGTAGAATCTTTTTTATTTGAATTTCTCTAATGACTAATGATGCTAAGCATCTTTTCATGTGCTTATTAAGCCACTTGTATACCTACTATGGTGAAATAAATCAACTCCCAATTTTTAATTAGGTTGTCTTACTCCTGAGTTGTAAGGTAAAAGTTCTTATATGGTCTGGATACAAGCCATAGATACATGATTTGTAAGTATTCTCCCAGTTTGTAGCTTGACTTTTTAAGTTTGGTTTGTTTTTTTTTTTGGTTTGTCTGTTCTGCTATTTGCTTTTTAAAATTAATTTTATTAAAATACAATGTAAATATAAAATCAGATACAGAACACTTCTATCACCCCCAAAAGGTCTCTTCTGTCCTTTTACAATCAGTCCCCACCACCAACCATTGAATAGACATCAACCACTGCAAACCACTTTAAGAAATTTTAGAAGTGCACATAAATAATATATAGTATGTACTCTTCTGTCTAGCTTTATTCACTTAGAATGTTTTTTACATTCATCTATGGTGTTGAATGTATCAGTAGCTTACATTCATCTATGGTGTTGAATGTATCAGTAGCTGTTTCCTTTTTATTCCATTGTGTGAATATACAACAATTTGTTTATCTACCAGTTAATTCCAGTTGAGGTTCGTAAATGAACCAGTTATCACTCATGTACAACTCTTTTTGTGGACATATGTTTTCATTTATCGTGGGTAAAATATGTAGAATAGGAATTCCAGAGTCACATGGTAAGTACAAATTTAACTTTGTAAGAAACTGATAAAACAGTACTCTAAACTGGCTGTACTATTCTATGCTCCTTGACAGCACTGTATGAGAGTTTTAGTTGCTCTCCATCTTTAGCGTTATTTGATAGCATTAAGTCCTTAACTTTTTACCCATCCCAAGTGAGTAGAATTATCTCATTGTGGTTTTAATTTGCATTTCCCAGATGACTATCAATCTTGAGTATCTTTTCATGTATTTACTGACCATTTCTATATCTTCATTTATGTATAAACAAAATTAACTACTCACATCTTTCACCCATTTTTAAATTGTCTTTCTGTGTTGGAAGAATTCTTTATAATAGAAGAATGGCAAAAAAATTAATAAATACGGTATCTAATTCAACTGAGCTCAATCTTAACCCATTTATTTCTCAACAACCACAATAACACAACAAAAATGTCAGAACAGGGAATTCTCTAGCTGTCCAGTGGTTAGGACTCTGCACTCACTGCTGAGACCCCAGGTTTGGTCCCTGGATGGGTAACTGAGATCCTGCAGGCTATGAGGCATGCCTCCCACATTCCCAATCCCCCAAAATCCTGAAGTAACCTTATCTAGATCCTATGCAAGTAACATCTGAAATTAGAAAGTTGTTTCCAAGATTCACTAATTGCATCTCTAAGTCTAATCATGGCATTAACAGCATATACCTAATCTATCAGCTTGTACTTAGTTTATCATTTACTGGCATCCCAAAACCTATTTTTCCTAGGCTAGCAAGTGTTGATGGTGTGTAACCAAGCAAGAGGTTGAATACTGACCTTGACATTGCCAATTCTATAACTGTTTTCCCTCCTAACTTCTCCCTTTCTTCCTTCATTTTCCACTATTCTTAAACGACCTCTAATCTCCATTCATTCAAGTTTGGTCGTGTCCTATCACTTTTTTTAAGATTAATTTTAAAGTGACTAGAACATCATTTTTTGAACATTTTTGTCACCCCAGATAAAAGAAACACCTTACCCTTTATCAGTCACCCCCTCTCTTATTTCCCCCAACTCCCCCTACCCACAGGGAACCACTAACCATGTATCTTAGTTATTTGATATAAATGGAACCATACAATATGAAATTCTGTGTAATCGCCTACTTTTAAGTCTTAAGCTTCCGGAATATAAAATCTAATATAGCCACAGTGAAAGTGAAGTTGCTCAGTCGTGTCCGACTCTTTGCAACCCCGTGGACTGTAGCCTACCAGGTTCCTCTATCCATGGGATTTTCCAGGCAAGAATACTGGATTGGAATGCCATTTCCTTCTCCAGGAGATCTTCTCGACCCAGGGATTGAACCCGGGTCTCCTGCATTGTAGGCACACGGTTTTACCATCTGAACCACCAGGGAAACTCAATATAGCCATACATTTTCTCAAATACAAAGCTATAATTTTACATATTATTTTTTAATTGCCTTTCCTTATTAAATATCTCTTGGTGGAACTCTAGCCTTCATATTCATAATGGACCATTCACAATAATTTCATTTCTTTGTAAAAAAAAAAAAAAAACTGTAACATGAAAGTTATTTGGCAAAAACAATGAAGTATAAAAACATCAACTATTGATCCCTTTTAACAATATGTTATATTCATTTTAAATAAAGGAATACATTTTACTTAATACAGAACCTTACCTTGACTAAGATGTTCATGGTAAATAGATGCTAAATTGGGAAGATGTTGTTGGAGATGAGATGTTAGCTCTGCATGTGAATTAATCTGAACTAGCTCCTCTTCACACCCAGATTCTTCACCATCAAAATCAGCCATATTTTTTTCTGATTTTGCACTGACCTGGGAGCTACTACAACTGACATCATCTGCACTGAGCATATCATCAACCATATGACTGTAACACAGAGAAGAGCAGCATAAAGTTAGCAATTACAATTTAAACACACACTGTGATTCACAAAAAATCTCTCTCAAAACATTTGGCACAAGTTCAAGAATGAAGCTACATTTTGTTTGTTAACACTATGAGATACTGACAGCTTTACAAAATATAAAAGCCCATAAGGTCAGCACTATGTATTAACTTTACATTATATCCACATAATATCTGGTCGATCAACACTTCACTAAAACAACTTCAAAGGGAATAATTTTAGAGAAAAATCAGTAAAACTTACTGTTAGAATTATTTTATAAACTCAGATCTTAAAGTAAAACCTCAAATTTTATTTACTTTTGTTCAACCACTGCAGAATCAAACAACTACCAGGAAAAAAAATTTCAATTTAAAGTTGCAATCCAGATTTGGTTGGTATTAACTGGGGGACTTTCACAAGTGGTTACCATACACAGAGAATATGGAAATGACTAACATAAAAAATTAAATCATTAGGTCTTTTCAGGTGAGGGCTGGTGTGAACACTAAAAGAAATTCAAAATGTGCCAAACTGAATATGCTACCCACATTGTTTTTATGAACTAACTGCTTTGTCTTCAGTATGTCCTAGGGAAAACTATGAACATGCATTTCTGTAATGTCAGACCATAACCAGTGGTCTTCAATCAGAAGGCCAAGGGGACATCCAGGAAATGTCTAGAAACAATTTCTGGTAATCACAATATAGGAGATGCCTCTAGTATACAGGGACACAGGCTAGGGATGCTGCTAAACATCCATGCTACAATGCACAGGACAGCATTCACACTGCTGTAAATCCAAAACACAAAACTACATGGCCCAAGCCATCAATACTGCCAAGACTAAGAAACATTATCAGGGTTTCCCTGGTGGCTAAGTGGTAAGGATTTACCTGCCAATGCAGGGGACATGGTTTCAATCTCTGCTTGAGGAAGATCCCACGTTCTATGGAGCAACTAAACCCATGCACCACAACAATTGAGCCTGTGCACCAGGCCAGGAGCTGCAACCACTGAGCCCACATGCCACAACTACTGAAGCCAGCACGCCCAAGAGCCTGTCCTCCACAATAAAGGGAAACCACTGCAATGAGGAGCCTGCACACCACAACTAACCCAACTAACCCTAACTTCTCCCTAACCCTAACCCTGATTAGGGTTAGGGAGAAAGTCTGCACAGCAACAAAGACATAGCATGGTCAAAAATAAATATATAAATAAAATAAAAAAGAAACATTACCATATACTCATATGGGATAAAGATAAGAACCAAAAAGCAAAGGAAATAAAGTAGGAATATGTATGCATATGTAATTCTCCTAAACAACCATCTTAAATTCTGAAAGGCCTGGCAAACAGTCAGGTCTAAGAAAAAGTCTGATGAAGCACTCATCCCTATTTCATCATTAACTCAAATATTACTACTTGTAATGACAATAATAACAAATAGTAGCTAATATTTATTAAGCTCTGATTATGTGCCAATCATATTAGCCCATGAAATGCTCACAATAAAGCCCATGAGATAGGTATTATTGTTCCTATTGTATACACAAGAAAATGATGTTGAAAGAACAATTGAGTACTCTGCCTAATACTGTAACACTAAGTGACAGAATCACTATTAAACACAATGGGTGTAGGTCACAGATGATCAAAAAGCTTTACGCTGAGGCTTTAACCTTACTGATATCCTAAAAATGGAAAGTGCATGAAATTCCCCTTTTCATGATCATACTTTAATGGAAGTATCCACAAGCAATTTTCTATCTACGTTTAGGCAAGTATAATAAGGAGTTGAAGATCTAAATCTGTACTTCCTATACAACAGTCACTAGCCATCTGTGGCCCCTGCACATGGAAAAAGTGGCTGGTCTAAACAGAGTATGTTAGCAGTAGTAAACATACAGATTATTGAAAATTTAGCATTACAAAAAAAGAATGTTTCTTAATAATTTTACACTGATGACGTGGATATTACTGCTTTAAATAAAATTTATAATTAAAAATCAATCTTCTCTGTTTTATCTTGCTTTTTTATATGTGCCCATTAGAAAGCTAAAAATTGGGACTTTCCTGGCAGTCCAGTGGTTAAGACTCCATGCTTCCACCACTGGGGATCGCAGGTCCGATCCCTGATTGGGAAACTAAGATCCCTCAAGCTGCACAATGCAGCCATAAATCAGTAAGGAAAGAAAAATAAAGAAAATTAAAAATTACATATCTGAAACATGCATTTGTAGCTTACATTATATTCCTATTGGACAGCACGGACCTAGAATTTATCACAACTGAATAAATGGAGGCTACAATTAACTCCCTGAAGAAAACGTAAGCTGTTTTATTTTTAGGTAGACTTACCCATCATGGTGGTGGTGGTGGTGGTGGTGGTGGTGGTGGTGGTGGTGCTGTGGACCTATAAACTGCCGACAATTAAATAATTCATTCCCAATAGCCTCCCCAAGAAAGTCCCCAGTGCGTGTAATACAAGATTCCTGAGATGCTTGTGCTATATGAGCAGCATTCATTTCCCCCGAAATATCATGTTCTGGGTCTTCAGAGTGTGAACAGGCATCTAGCATTCGTATTCTATTATCTACCGATGGCATTGACTCAGTATTAAAAACCAGGTCCTTTCCTGTTCCATTGTTTGTCCCACTTCTTTCTGATGGGCCTTGGGAATCCCCTAAGCAAATGCCTGCTTGACTTTCTAATTTCCTGTTCCGAAGATCCGTACCACAACTGCTTTTAGGAGGATTATGACCATGATCATCATCTTCATCTTCTTCTTTCAGGGCTTCAATATCTGCAATGTCTTCTGACTGTAACTCACTGCCAGGGCTCCCTGCTGACTGGCTTGCATGGCTAGAATTCACCTCATTGCTAGATCCATCACTATGTCCACTGCTGCTACCAGGACCACTACTTCCATCTTCACCACTGTTGGCAGTTTCATCAGAACTTCCCTGCATGGATTCCTACATTCAGAAACGAAGATTTAAATAAATATTTAAGCCAGTAAGAAATGACATTAACACACTATATTTTTTAAAAAGACTGCCACAGTACTGACATATTTCCTTGAACAATATAAAATGGAATTTAAAAACTCAAAGGAAAGTAAAGAACTTAAATGATACTAACAAGATAGGAGAGGCCTTAACAGGGCTCAAGTTTATATTCCCAGTTCAAAGGATAAACATGGCACAAACCAAAAAAACTCTTTAAAGGGGGAGGAAAAAAGGGTTTTCATACCTCTGTATCTGAAAGTCGCTGTTGCACATGTTTGGTTCTATTAATAAGCTGCTCATCCATTTCAATGTCACTGCCTCCACTTTGATGGGTATCACTATTATCACTGCTTTGAGGACTGGCTGCAGGTGACCCTACATTAAAATGATGGGGTTTTTTTTAACTCTACTTGTATTAATATGGATCTATCAGAATGTCATAATCCTTTGATTCTCTGACATACCAAAGCTTCATGCCAAGTAGCCAAAAAATATAATCGGAAATATGTTAACACTTGCCAATTATTTCTAAAGAGAATATACACGATTTCAATTAGAAGTCAAGACACTAATGATTTAAACAAAAACAGTAAGATCGGTAACTAGTAAGGATTTACATCTCCTACACAAAATGAACTTCATGACTCTGATACACATATATAAAATCAATTAATTCTAGGTGGTCATCAAAATAAAACTACAAGTCATGTTGCCATACATTTCTAAGACTCAACTTACAAGGTGATGGTGCAGCTCTTCTGAGCTCTTCTTCCTCTGAAGGAAAAGGAAAAACAGGACGGAGATACTCTAAGTGACTGAATTTCTTTGGGACATGTATCAGTTGTTCTTATTACATAAACAACAAGATATAGGTAGGGAAACCTGCAACAATATGAGACCCCACCACTTGCAACAGCAGCTGTGGGAGCCTGCACAGAAAAGCCTAAGGAAAGAGTAGTATATGATGTCAGGAGACACAAAAGAGGGATAATGTTGGTAAAGTTTTAGAAAACCCTAGAAAGCTATATGTGTAAAAGCGCACACAAAACACCTAAAATGACAGAAAAGTGTGAAGTAGAAAACATGAAAAGATAAATGTATTATTATGTTCTATTCTCAAAACTATATCTAAAAAAAGCATGATGACTGTTTTCTAACTTAAATTTCTACAAATTTTATGAGACTTTTTTTTTAAGGGAAGAATATCAATGAAACAAGATCCAATAACTACTTAAATTCATTGCCATTACTTGAACAAGTATACCAAAAGCATGAGCTCACTCCAATTTATTAACCTTTTCACAACACCAACAGCTCTCATTTCAAAATTGAGATTAAACTTAAACTAATTTGCATTTGAGTTTAAAACTAGGGACAACTCACTTCAAATTACATAATACTTTACAAACCTTTCTTATTTCCAATGGGAAGATTAGTGTTTAATAAAGATGCAAAAGAACTCTGTTTAGATAGCTGGGCCTTAGCTGCTAGCGCATTATTCCATAGTGCTTTGATTAACATCGATGCCAAGTACAATGTCTTAAAAAAAAAAAAAAAGGAGAAGTTGAAATTAGAGGTTTTAGGAAACACTGTAACAAATTTAATACGCTTTTGCTTAAATGAAATACCAACAGTAATAAATTACAAGTTAAATCATGTGAATAACAAATAAATTTTCATTTAAGAAACTTAACCAAAAAAAAAAATTTCATTATGTTTTGAATCAATTACCTGTTCAGTATGAACACTTGGCTCAAGAGCCGAGACCAGATTAAGAAGATGTCTAAGTGGCACTGGATCCAAATTCTTGATGAGTGAAGGAAATAAGTCATGTATATATCGACTACAATGTTTCAACTAGAAAATAAAAGTAGCAACAATAGTCAAATATAATTATCCTGCATAAATAAATAAGCTGATAGCAAAAAAGTTACGTTAGTTTAAAAGTGAAGAAAGTGGCTGGCATGCTAATATGTTCAATACTAGCAAAATATTAATATAAGTTCCAAGTACAAAAAGAATTCCAATTTAGGAATGTATCACTAATACACAAACAAATAAAAAATTAAAATGCAAGAAATAAAAAACAAAATAAATTACCATTAGGAGAGAAAACCAAATAAATATTATTAAGTGTACAGTGGGCCCTTGAACAACACAGGTTTGAACTGTGTGGTTATACAAGGTTGGTTTTTTTCCCCACTAATAATGATATGTTCCACAGATAGAGAACTGTGGATACTGTGGAAGGTTGACTGTAAAATTATACCTGGACTTTTGATTGTGCAGAGGGCTCATACCTCTAATCCCCATGCTGATCAAAGATCAACTGGATTATATTTCTTATATTAAGTGGTTATAAAGTATTTATATAACATGTTCATTATTAAAAGAGTCAAAACAGAAGCCCCTTTATAAGTCAAAGACTACATAATATAAACTAGGAAAGTCTCCTTTGTTACACTAAACAGAATTAGGTAAATATGAGGGAAAATATAATTTTTAAAAAGATATGACTACTAAATATTACAATGTTAGTAAAATAAGCATGTTTTATAGCTACAAGCCTGCTAACTGCTAAATCAAGATATGCAACAAATATGACTAGGCCAGAAATACTCAATTTCAGGACTCCAAAAGTAAAACATATTCTATTTATCTTCAATACATTAAAAGTCTAATAGAAAACATAGATTCTTCTAAACACTGACTTTCATATTTTTCAGGCATAAATCATGTAACTTTCCTATACTGCATCATCTTATCAGGGTTAATATACACAACCTAATGCTGAAACAGAGGTAAAAATAAAATAACATTGGAAAAATTCCTCTATGGTGAGGTGACTTTTAATAAACTACTCTATTTACTTCAATCTACTATTTGATTCAACAGTGCTTACTTACACAATTGCAGTACTTTAAGACCAAAACATCGTTAGATTTTGAGAAGTGACTCATCAGTTATAAGTCTGCCCATTTTACAGATTTTACCTAAGAATATTAGTTTTAATATATTAACATTCTAATTAACACTGTACTAACAGTTTATACTTGCTTTATGTCAACAAGTGACAGATTTATACCATTCCTAATTAAAATGTGATTAAAAACATTCTGTGTAATAAACATGATTTGCAACAACTTAAATGATTAATAAAATGGGATTTTCATAATAAATATAATTCTGATTATTTTTAAATAATAAAGACCCTTAAAAGATAATTACATAATCCTGTAGAGGAGGCAAAAGACACATAAGGCTCTTTACAAGATGCACATTATGAAAACACATCCAAAAAGTGAGGAGAAAATATTAAGATGGACAGCTTTAGTTACTGGTAAAAACAGCAGTGTGGAGTTGGTTCACAGACTCTTCACTAGTTATTGAAAAGAAGAGAGGAAAAGGATGTCAGGGAAGGTGGTAGGGCAGAAAGTACCAGGAATCCATCTCCGTACCTAAAAAGCAACTGTACTACAGAAACTGTATGATGTAAGTATTCCAAAACTCTGGAGTTGCCAATCTGAACTCTTACGTTCCCAAAGGAAAACTTGGCTGGTAAACTTGTTAAGGCTGGCCATTTTCAGCCTTCAGAGTGACAGGAGCTACCCATTTCCCAGTCCTTGACCCAATGGCAAGAAGCTGTGGGGACAGCAATGGGACGCTGGTACAGTTTGTTGGAGCCATGGGTGGGCAATAATGATCTTGTGCTCCAAATAATAAATTTCTGTGTTCTGAACTTGGATCACTACATCGGATCAATGAAGTGTAGGCAGACAGGTTAACTGCCATTGTTTCAACCCAAATAAGGTGAAGTGTCTACTGGAAGAATTAAAGGAGTCACACCAGGATGTTTTTTTTTTCTTTTTGATGTTCAACAAAGAATGAATGTATAGAAGAATTTAGAAAGATACTACACATTGTAAGGGAAAGACACGGGCTCAGAAAAAAACCTGAAAAGTCCATAAAGTTTCACATTAGATTGATCTTTAGCCCAAAACAATCAGAAAAGAACAAACTCTGAAAAAGGAAGAGATCTCTTTTCCAAGTTACCATATTGTAAACTTCACACTGTTTACAACCAAAAAAAACCCACACACAATATAAAAAGAAACAGGGAAAGATGGCACATTCAAATAAATAAAATAAATCAACACAAAAGTACCATCATTCACAGAATGCAAACCCAAAGATTATAAATTACTAGACAAAAGATCCTGAAACATCTTAGTGTTAAAAGAGTTAAAGGAAAAGGGTGAAGACAGGAAAATATTGCCTGAACAAAATGAGAATATCATTAAAGACATAAATCATAAAAAGGAGCCAAAAGAGAAATGTTATAAAGTAAAATAACTGAAATAAAAAATATACTACAGAACCTCAAAAGCAGATCTGAGCAAGCAGAACAACAAAAAACTTGAAAATAGTTGAAAATAGGACAACTGAAATTACTGAGTCTAAAGAATACAAAGAAAAAGAATGAATAAGAGTGAACAGAGTCTAAGGGACCTGTGGAACACCATCCAGTCTACCAATATAATCATTGTAAAAATCTCACAGGAAAAAAAAAATGTAAACAACATATATTTAAAGACTAATAGCAAAAAGCTTCTCAACTTGAGGAAAGACACAAGTTCACAAATCCAAAATTTTCAACAAACTCCTAATAAGAGCTGAGTTACCCCAAGACATATTATAATCAAACTGCTAAAAGCCAAAGACAATAGAATAACCATGAAAGGAGAAAAGGAAATGCTGACATTACACTGCACAGAAGAAAATTTATTAAATGTAAACTTTAAAAGATCTCATTATCAACAACCTAACTTTACCACTTAGAAACTAGAAAAATAATGAACTAAACCCAAAACTAAAAGAAGGAAAATAACAAAGGTGAGGACACAGATAATAAAATACAGATTAGGAAAACAATTTTAAAAAATTAGTAAAACCAGAACTTCCCTGTGGTCCAGTGGTTAAGAATCTATCTTCCAATGCAGGAGACACAGGTTCAATCCCCGGTCAGGGAACTAGATCCTGCAGGCTCATGTGCTGCAACTAAGACCCATGCAGCCAAACAATTTTTTTTTTTTTAATTAACAAAACCAAGAGCTGGTTCTTCTAAACAAGTAATAAACTTTTTGCTAAACTAAAAATAATTTTTAAAAATAAAAAGAGGAGTAATGTAAATAGCTAAAATCAGAAAGTGGGATATTACTACCAAACTTAAAGGTTAAAAAAAATTTTTTTAAGAAAATACCATGGACACTGTATGCCAAAAATTGCTTACAAATTACCTAAACTGACTCAAGAAGAAATGAAAAATGTCTCTTTAACAAGAGAATGAGTCAGTAATCAATCTCCCAAAGTACATTTTAAAATACATGGTTTAACTTGAATTCTACCAAAACATTTAAAGAAAAATTATCACCAATCCTTCTCAAACACTTTCCCCAAACTGAAGACAATCAACTACTTTACTCATTCTATGAGACTAGCACTAACCCAATACCAAAACTTTCCTAAGAACAGAAAATAACAGAGCAGTATCTCTTTCAATGATACAAAAAGTCCTTCATAAAATATAGCAAATCAAATACAACCACGTAGTAAAAAAATTTTACCAGGACCAAATGAGATTTACTGCAGGAATACAAGATAGTTCAAAAAGAAAATTAATTACCATAATATAACATATTAATAAAAAGAAGGAAAAAAGCCATATAATCTCAACTGACAACAGAAAAGGCATCTGACAAAAATCCAACACCCTCTCAAGATAAAAACTCTCACTCAGCACTTTTAAGAAGCTGCTGCTAAGTCACTTCAGTCATGTCCAACTCTGTGCAACCCCATACACGGCAGCCTATCAGGCTCCTCCGTCCCTGGGATTCTCCTGGCAAGAACATTGGAGTGGGTTGCCATTGCCTTCTCCCCCTTTTAAGAAGAAGAACTCCTGAACATGATACAGGTGATTTATAAATCCCACAACTAACATTAAAGCCAGTACCCAATGACTGAAAAAAATTTTCCCTAGGATCAGGAACAAGACAATGATGCTCACATTCACCATAGCCACTCAACGGTACACAGAAATACTAGCCACAGATATCAGACCACAAAAATCAATCAATCAATTAAAAAATGAAAATACATTGGAAAGGACTTGTAAACCTATCCATAATGACATGATTTTATATAGAGAGAAAGCAAGTAGCGCTAAAAGCAGATTCACAAAGTTACACACTACACTGTACTGAGTACAAGCTCAACAAGCAAAATTCAGCTATTTCTATATAACAGCAATCAATTTTACATATGCAAACTGTGGAAAATTTCTTAAAGAGATGGAATACCAGACTACCTGACCTGCCTCTTGAGAAATCTGTATACAGGTCAAGAAGCAACAGTTAGAACTGGACATGGAACAACAGACTGGTTCCAAATAGGAAAAGGAGTACATCAAGGCTGTATATTGTCACCCTGCTTATTGAACTTATATGCAGACTACATTATGAGAAACACTGGGCTGGAGGAAGCACAAGCTGGAATCAAATTGCTGGAAGAAATATCAATAACCTCAGATACGCGGATGACACCACCCTTATGGCAGAAAGTGAAGAAGAACTAAGCCTCTTGATGAAAGTGAAAGAGGAAGAGTGAAAAAGTTGGCTTAAAGCTCAACAATTCAGAAAACAAAGATCATGGTATCTGGTCCCATTACTTCATGGCAATAGATGGGGAAACAGTAACAGTGTCAGACTTTATTTTTGGGGGCTCCAAAATCACTGCAGATGGTGACTGCAGCCATGAAATTAAAAGACACTTACTCCTTGGAAGGAAAGTAATGACCAACCTAGATAGCATATTCAAAAGCAGAGACATTACTTTGCCAACAAAGGTCCGTCTAGTCAAGGCTTTGGTTTTTCCAGTGGTTATGTATGGATGTGAGAGTTGGACTGTGAAGAAAGCTGAATAATAGGTACAGAGTCTTCATTAGATGTGATGTCAAAGTTTTGTACACAGGTAAGTGATGGTTAAAAAACATTTTGAGTATATTCAATGCCACTGAACTGTACATTTACAAATGGCTAAAATGGTAAATTAACAGTTTGTTATGTTGAACATATTTGTACCACAATAAAAAAAGTTTAAATAAAATATTTGTTAAAGTATTTTGTTCAACCAAAAATTCAAAACAAGTTAAAAAGAAAAGGAAAAAAAAAAAAAACCCTCTGGGACTTCCCTGATGGTCCAGTGGCTAAAACTTTGCACTCCCAATGCAGGGGTCCCAGGTTCAATCCCTGGTCAGGGAACTAGATCACACATGCCACAACTAAGAGTTTGCATGCTGTCACTAAAAAAGATCCCGCATACTGCAGCAAGATCAAAGCTTCAAAGTGCCTCAACTAAGACACAGTGCAGTCAAATGAATAAATAAAAACATATTGGAAAAAAAAGTCACTTAAATGTCAAAATCTTTACTGTAACTTTATGTAAAACTTTTTATATTTACTGAAAAATTAGTAAACACATGTAAAAATTTTCAAGTTTACATAAATGTGGGCAAAATCTCCCACCTACCTCAAGCCACTTCCCCAAAAGCAAACCTATTAAAACTTGTGTTTTTCCAAAATTGTTGCAGACACTCACAAGTACAAAGAGTACATACACATGTATGTACATTCTCTTTTTACCACTGTTTTAATACACAGTGGGAGAATACACTGGGTACTTACTGTTTCTCTTAACAAAAGATCTACTACTGTAATATTTAATAAAAATATATCTTGGAGGTCATTCCACATGAACAAAATATATCAGGTTCAGTCCTTCTCATGGCCACCGAACATTCTACTAGATGGCTTTCCCAAAACTCGTTTAGTCCCACAGTGACAGACATTCATGGTCTGGTAGTATAGTCAATGTTGTATCAAACATTTTCATGTACATGTATTTAGAAGACAAATAACTAGAAAGAGAACTGCTATGTTGTTCTCCTAAAGTTACACCACACTCTGGTCAACAGAGTGTATTGTCATATATGAGAATTATCTAATAGGTGAAAATGGTGTAATGTTAGCTGAACTTACATTTAATTATAATAAAAGATAAGCATTTTTCAAAATATTTATAAACCACTTTACACTTTTTTTCAATTTCCCATAAAGAGTAAGTCAATGCTAAAACTCACATGGAAAAATAAATGAGACACAGATTCTTTAAAAAATATATAAAGGATCAGCTTTGCCAGATATTAAGAAATGTTACACAGACACAAGGCAAAAAAAGAAAAGATATGAGTATAAAAGCAGGGACTAACAAATGTTTTCTCGATGCACCAGACAGTAAATATTTTAGGATTACAGGTGATACATTCTCTATAACAGATATTGTATTCTGCCACTGCAGTGTGGAAGCAGCCACAGACAATATGAAAATGAACAGGCAAAGCTATGGGGCAAACAAACTACAAAATCAAGTGTCCAGCCCACAGGCTGTAACTTTACCAATCCCTGGTATACAGATCATGACTATATACACAAAAAGGTCAGCCTACAAAGTTCAGAAATTGAGCCAGTAAAGATAAAACTAGTGTCTCAATTCAGTGAGGAGAATTACTGAACAAATGGAATGTGGACAACACAACCAAAAACTGGGAGGGGAAATACTGCGTATATATATGATAAATTCTTATTGGATCGAAAATTAAAAAACAAAATTGAAACAAAATGTACAGAAAGGAACTAAAGGTGAATTTTGTTGTAATCTTTAAATGCATTTCAAACCATAACACAAAAGCCACAGGCCATAAAAACTTCAACCACAAGTCTGAAACCACATAGTTGAAACTCAACTGCAGAAACCACCTGAATTAAGCAAGGAGACATCAAAGCAGAATGTAGTCATAACTCCTAACAGACAAAAAGTCCAATTTCATTGATATATAAAGATCTCCTACAAAAAAAAAGTAAAGCTATTGATAAATGGCAAAGAATATAAACATTCCAAAAAAAGGAAACA
The DNA here is from genome assembly GCF_014754425.2 of Oryx dammah. Classification (NCBI taxonomy): domain Eukaryota; kingdom Metazoa; phylum Chordata; class Mammalia; order Artiodactyla; family Bovidae; genus Oryx; species Oryx dammah. Next base: position 59,203,172 of record NW_024070209.1, read on the forward strand.
AAAAGGGTTCTTAAACACAAGATTTTCAACCTGATTCACACTAAAGAAATCCAAATTTAAAACATCAATGATAGTACTTTTCACTCACTAGTTTAGCAAATAAAAAGGAGTTTAAGAATACAACTAATTGAGGAGGATGAGAATAAGGACTTCCTTTCACTTAAAGGTGAAAAGATAAGGAATGATGCTGAAGTTGAAGCTCCAACACTTGGACCACTTGTGAAGAGCCAACTCACTGGAAAAGACCTTGATGCTGCGAAAGACTGAAGACAAAAGGAGAAAAGGGTGGCAGAGGATGAGATGATTAGACAGAATCACCAACTCAATGGACATGCATGTATTTGAGCAAACTCTGGGAGACAGAGGAGAGGGAAGCCTGGCATGCCTCAGTCCATGGGATTGCAAAGAGTCAGACATGACTTAGCATCTAAACAACAGCAAAAGGTCAAAGTGGCACTACCACACCATGAGCTACCGTAAGTAAACCACACATAAAAACTTTCAGGTAACAATTTATCCAACATAATGGTTTTGCACTTGGATGAAATGACTGTAAATAGGTTACCTGTTGTGGCATTGTTGGTAATGGAAAAGATTAGAAAAAGATAGTGCCTGTGAACAAGAATTGGTTAAATAAACTATGGTATATGCATATAATAAAACACTATCCAGTCCTTAAAAAATTAAGTGCTTTATGTTACTTATATGGAGTAATAATCTCCAGGACAAAATGTTAAGTGAAAAAAAACCAAGTCCATTTAGTATGATACATCTGTGGAAAAGAGAACAAGGAAAGAAAAATGTTTACTGTTTACAATTAGAAATTTATACAGAAAATTTATGATGCACCTGAGAGGTAAGGAACTGCACACATGAGAGACTGGTAGAAAGGGGAAAATGTATAGCATATCTTTTTTGAAAAGATATCAATTTTTTGAAAAGATATCAATTTTTTGAAATTTAAACCATATGGATATGAGCCTATTCAAAAATTAAATTAAAAAAGAAGATAGTATAATAGAAAAGAAACATAAGAATACAATGTTCAGGACAGAAGCACTGATTGTATAAATGATAATAATAGGAAAATGTCTCTTAATAAACCAAGAACCTCTGACTAGCTCTCACTTCCTTTAATTATACCACTTGTACAGGAAGATAAAACATGGATTCACAGATTTGATCCCCAATTTTTCCCATGTCTTGGTTTCTTTAGCTACAAAATGATAACAGAATTTAAGGGAATAAGCACTTAGAACATATAATAAGGAAGTATTTAATAAATGTAAGCTGTTGATATTACCTGTGCAGCAGCCCAAATGCAGTCAATATGCTGAGTACTCAATCGCCCTTCAGCTGCCAAAAAATTCAAAATCACTTGGCACTGTTTGATAATCTGGGAAAGAAAACCTTATTATAGTTAATTTTTAAAAACTTTCTCTCTTAATAGAGCAGATAAGTCATATAAAATCCACAAACCTCAATATGTAAATTTGGTCCAAATATATGCTCTACCACATTGTTGCTTATAAGCCAGTCTGCAAGTTCTTTTGCAATGGACCTAAAGTCAAATAAAAAAAACAGTTTACACATTTCAAAAACTATTAGTACCATTCTGTCCCATGTCTAAAAGCAGACTCAGGTGAAAACCCAAAACTGCTCACATACAAATTATAAGTGTTAGTGTGTTAGTCACTCAGTCATGCCCGAGTCTTTGCAACCCCATGGACTGCAGCCCACCAGGCTCTTGTGTCCATGAGATTTTCCAGGCAAGGATACTGAAGTATAAAGAAGTGACTAAATACAATCAACTGTTAATAGTACTACAAAGAGTAACTGAAACAGAAATCAAGAAATGATATTACTACCTAAATTTATGAACAAACAAAAAAATTCTGAAAAGTTAGGCTAACTAATGCCAGGTACATAGGGGAGAATACCAAGGGTAACACCCAGAAAGTGATGCATTTTCTGGCTCAAAAATCATGCCTTCCCATTATTTCCACAGTAGACACTGAAGCATTCAAGGAAGGTTTTCCCATAGGTCTGCTATGGCTGGGCTTCCCTGGTGGCTCAGTGATTACCAATCTGCCTGCCAATGCAGGAGATGCTGATTTAATCTCTGGGTTGGGAAGATTCCCCTGGAGAAGGAAATGGCAATCCACTCCATTATTCTTGCCTGGAAAATCCCATGGACAGAGAAGCCTGGTAGGCTACACAGTCCATTGAGTCACCAAATGTCAGACACTGAGTGATCAAGCATGAGCCACGATGAGTAGATACCATAAAAGTAGGTTATCAAAGGCGGGGGGGCGGCCCCCCCCAGAATCTCCAAGCCAAACGGTAACTCCCCTGCCTGATACTCAAAAAGGTTCTGCTAAAGAGTCGGGTTATCAACTGACTGTTCAGAACACTTGGCTACACTTATCATGAACAATTCACCCTTCATTTCAAAATGCGAACTTTTTATTCCTAAACAGTTTTAGATTTTCCTTCATTTTTGGAAAAGAACTAACAACTCTCTTCTAGAGTAATAAATCACTGGCACAGAAATTAAACTTATGTAGCCGGCCAAGTTCTTCTATCCATGGAATTCTCCAGGCAAGAATATTGGAGCGGACTCTCTTCTCCAAAGGATCTCCTCAACCCAGGGATCAAACCCGGGTCTCCTGCATTGTAGGCAGATTCTTTACTGACTGAGGCACCAGGGAGGCCCAACAATACACAGTGTCAGTTTATCAGTTAATTTTGTCTTTTACAGCTTTAAGATATGTGTGAAGAATAATAAACTGAACATATTTAAAGTATACAGTTCAGTGAACTCAAGCTCACATATACATCTATGAATCCATTAGCACTGTCGAGATAACAAACACATCAACCCGAAAAGTTTCTTTATGCCACTTTTATCTTTTCTCAGCTCTCACCCCCACTGCCCAGACAATCAGTGATCTGCTTTATTAGTTTTCATTTTCTAAAATTTCATGTAAAAAGATACAGTATGTAACTTTTTATAATTTTCATAATCCATTTTCCTTCATTGTCATTAACCCACTGCTCTCTCTCAGGTTTGGGCAATTATGATTAAAGCTGCTATAAGTACCCATGTGCAAGTTTTTGTGTGGATATAAGTTTTCAAATTCTTTGGGTAAATGCCAGGGAACAAGACTGTTGGATCATATGGTTATGCTGAGTTTTGTAAGAAACCATGAAACTGTCTTCCAAAGTAGCTGTACCTTCTTGCATTACCACCAGTGATGAATGAGTGTTTCTGCTGCTTTACTCTTTGTCCGCATCTGGTGTTATCAGTGTTGTGCATTTTGACTGTTCCAATAGGTGTGTAGTAGAATCTCATCGTTGTTTTGATTTGCATTTCCCTCATGTATGCATGTGCTCATGTGCTATCCGTATATCTTCCTTGGTGCAGTTATCTGCTAAAGTCAGCGTATTTTCAATCTGATTGTTCATTTTCTTGCTGTTAAATTTTTAAGAGTTCTTTGTATATTTTGAATAACAATTCTTTATCAGATGTCTTTTGCAAATGTTTTCCCCTGTCTATGGCTTGTCTTCTCATTCTCTTGACACCGTCTTTCCCAGAACAGAAGTTTTTTGAAGAATCCAGCTTATCAATTCATGGATCATGGTGTTGTATTCAAAAGGTCACCACCATAGTCTAGGTCATTTAGGTTTTTTCCTATATGATCTTTTAGGACTTTTCTAGTTTTGCATCCTATGTTTAGGCGTGTGATTCATTTTGAATTAATTTTTGTAAAGAATGTGAGATCTACATCTAGATTTTTGTTTCCACATGGTTGTCCAATTGTTTCAGTGCTATTTGCTGGATATTCTATCTCTGCTACATTGTACTGTCTTGGCACCTTTGTCAAATATCAGCTGACTATATTTATATGGGTCTATTTCTGAGCACCGTATTCTGTTCCACTGATCTGTCTGCTCTATCACCAAAACTGCACTGTCTTGAGCACTGTAAATTTAGAGTAACTGTTGAAGGTGAGTAATGTCAGTCCTCCAACCTTCCAATACACTGAAGAACAGTGGTGAGAAGGGATACCCTTTCTTTGTTTCTGATCTTAGTGGAAAAACTTTGACCTTCACATCATTAAGTATGGTGTTAGCAGTAGGAGGTTTTGCAGATGTCCTTTATCAGGTTGATTTAGTTTCCTTCTGTGCCTCATTTACTGAGCGTTTTTACCATGAATAGTAAAGTCTGACTTTGTCAAATTTTGACTTTACATGAACTGACTTTGAAATGCTGCACCAGCCTTCAATACCTGAGATAAATCTCACTTGGTTGTGGTGTATCATTCTTTTTATACCTTGTTGGATTCAATTAGCTAATATTTTCTAAGGGTTGTCATATGTTTGTTCATGAGAAATACTGGCCTGTAGTTTTCTTGTAATGTCTTTGTCTGGTTTTGCTATTAGGGTGATGCTGGCCTCAATGAGTAAGGCTTCCTTCTGCTATCTTCTGAAAGAAACTGTAGAGAACTGGTACAATTTCTTCCTTAAATATGTGGTTAAATTTACTAGTGAACCCACCTGGGCCTGGTACTTGTTTCGGAAAGTTATTAATTGTTGATTCACTTTAATTGATCCAGGCCCTTTCAGATTAATTCTTTTAAAAAATTTTAAATGGTTACCAGAGAAGAATACCTAATGAAAAAAGAAGTGTTACGTATACTGTGGTAGAAGAAAACAGGTTTCAAAACAGGATGTGTAGCGAAAAGATTCCAAGTTTTTTCAGCAACATAAATTATACACAGAAAAACTGGGAAGAAATTAACAATTCCTTTTCTTGTTTATCCACAACAGAATTATTTTTAATTTTAAAATTACTATAAATAGTTTTTTAAAGAAGCTATGAATTAAGACATATGGCCTCAAAGGGTGAAACATTAAAATAAAACTACTAGTGGTATATTTTACCTATTTCTGAGTAGGCTGACAGAAGCTATGATCCACAAATCAACTCCATGATTTCTTTAACACAGAAAAAGATAATTCAACAACTAAAAATAATTCTTTCAGTTTCTTGAAAAACATTCAAAGTAGTGTAAAACTGGACAACATTATCAATAACAACCATTCAGGACTGTGGAAACATACACACAACTGGGACTCACATAAGGACTAAGGGGAGCAGAAAGAAAATTTGAAGAAATTATGGTCAAACATCCCAAATTTGAAGAAAAATGTTCATCTACACATTCAAGAACCATAATAAACTCCAACTAAGATAAACACAAGGATATCAACTCCCAGAGACACCACAATCAAATTCTTAAAAGCCAATAACCAATAGAAAAATCTTAAAAACAGCAAAAAAATAAATAAGCACATACAGAAGAACTACAATAAGATTAGCAGCACTTTTTTATCAGATAATAGAGCTATACTGAAACAATGTTCCTATATTTTATTAGAATTGTTATTAATCTGAAGTAGACAGTAATAAAGATGCATACTATAACCCATAAAACAACCACTAATTTTTAAAGTATAAAAAAATAGAATTAAAATGGTATACAGTTGGCTCTCTGTATCCATGGATTCTGCATCCATAGATGCAAACAAAAGAGGATCAAAAATATTTCTTAAAAAAATTCCAGGAAGTTCTAAAAGGCAAAAGTTGAATTTGCCACATGCTGACAACTATTTACATAACACTTACATTTTGGTATCCTCAGGTGGTCTAGAACCAATTCCCAACACATACCAAGAGACAACTACACTACTGCAAAATAAGGCAGTAAAGGAGAAACAGAAAAAAATTTTTAATTAAGACATAAAAAAACCAAAAGCAAAATGGCAGGCATAACTCCAACTATACAGTAACTGAATTAAATAATACAACCATAAGGGAGTACTGTTAAGAGTGGATTTTTTTCCCCAATCCAACTAATGCTGTCATCAACAGATGTATGTTAGATCCAAAAATACCAACAGGTTGAAAGTAAGAGGATGGAAAGAGTAAACATAATAAAGTTACACTGGCTATACTAACATCAAATGAAATGAACTAAGCCAAATATTGTTTTAAAGAGACAAAGAGGGACATTTTAGGATGATGAAAGGATGAAATTATCAACATAACATAGTAACTATAAACAGAGTGTTCCCAACAAAATGTCCTCAAGTACATGCAGCCAAAACCAACAAAAACTGAGAGAGAAAAAGAAATACAGCCAATTCTCATCACCCCTGGTAGTTGTATCTTACAATGTCACTGCACTGAGTTAGCTAATACTGAACCCCTGAATATTATTACCTACCACTAATAGTAATATAGATTACTATTACCCACTACTTTAATGAATAAAAAGAACATGTTATTAGCATCAAGGGCTTCCTAGAGTGGGTTCTCTTTAAAAGAACGACCCAGTGCAATAATGTGACTCGTTGGTTAGAGTGACTGAAAGAAGACACCAACTTTGATTAAAAGCAAACCTCACATAGTAACATTAAGTACCCAATTTGGTCTACAATTCATTTGCAGAACTTCTTCAAAGAAATATTGTTTCACAAAACTAATATTTGTTTTGAAACTTCCACTTCAGTCAAAACAATGCAAGGGAGACTTTTCCCTTTATATAAAACTGTCATCATAAAAAGTTCATCAACATCATTCCCCTTCCCCATTCCCTCTGGAAAAGAGACATGGCTCTCATTTAAGTGTTACCATGTTGTTTTCTTCAATACTTTTTCTAAAAACTTTTTATAATTGAGGTACAATGGACAAATAACATTATTAATTCCAAATGCACAACATGATGATTCAATATTTGTATATATAGCTAAATGATTGTTATAGTAAGTAAATGGCAATCCACTCCTGGACTATTGCCTGGAAAATCCCATGGGCAGAGGAGCCTGGTAGGCTACTGTCCACAGGGTCGCAAAGAGTTGGATACAACTGAGCGACTTCACTTCACTATGATGGTGTTACAAATTTTTTTTTTCCTTTGTGATGAGAACTTTTAAGATCTACTCTAACAATTTTCAAATATGCAATACAATATTATTAACTATAGCCACCATGCTATATATTACCACTCCCATAACTTACTTATTTTGTAACTAGACATTTGTAGCTTTTGACCTCCCTCACCTCTTCTGCCCTCCTCTGCCCTCCACACCTCTGACAACTACCAATATATTCTTTGAGCTTAGGGTTTCTGGTTTTTAAAGTCTGTATATAAATGAGAGCATATGATATCTTTTTGATTAATTTCACTTAGTATAATGCCCTCAAAGTCCACCTATGTTACCATAAATGGCAAAATTTCATTCTTTTTATGGGTGAATAGTATTCCATTGTATATTATATTTTACCATAGAACTGAAAGAACAAATAAATACAGTCAATTCTCATTTTTTACTCATGCCAACTGAATCCTATAAAATCTCTGCACTGAGTAAATTCATATTGAACTCTTGAATAGCAAATTCTGAAAAAAAGAACTTCTTTTCAGATTCTATTTTCGTTTTACAAAAGAGAAAATGAGCATCAGTTCAGTGACACAGCTCAGTTCAGTTCAGCTGCTCAGTCATGTCCAACTCTTTGCAACCCCATGAACTGCAGCACACCAGGCCTCCCTGTCCATCACCAACTCCCGGAGTTTACTCAAACTCATGTCCATCGAATCAGTGATGCCATCCAACCATCTCATCCTCTGTCGTCCCCTTCTCCTTCTGACTTCAATCTTTCCCAGCAGCAGGGTCTTTTCCAATGAGTCAGTTCTTCGCATCAGGTGGCCAAAGTATTGGAGTTTCAGCATCAGTCCTTCCAATGAATATTCAGGACTGATTTCCTTTAGGATGGACTGGTTGGATCTCCTTGCACCCCACAGGACTCTCAAGAGTCTTCTCCAACACCACAGTTCAAAAGCATCAATTCTTCGGTGCTCGGCTTTCTTGATAGTCCAACTCTCACATCCATACATGACTACTGCCCCAATATCAAGTACTAGACATGAGACTCATATCCCTCCAACTGGCCCAGAGTCACAGCTTCCTGCACTATATTGCAGGCCTCCTACCACTTCCATCCCCTGGTCCTTTTGGAACCAGTGCTAAAACAAGAAAACAAAGCATCACTTTATATGACTTTAGCTGGGAATGTGCATGTTGGGAGACTTTCTTATTGCTCTGTGCATTTCAGCAAGACTGTGAAGAACCACAAGTATTGATTTGGGGGTTACAAATAAACTGTAGCACACAGGCAAATTAATAAAAACAGAATCCACAAAATGAGGATAAAGTGAAGTCAGAGACCTCAATGCCCTACTTTTAATAACAGACTGGAACAAGTAGATAAAAAATCAACAAGGATACTGAAGACAAACATTACAAATTCACTAGACCTAAAAGACACCTATAGAACACTCCATACAACAGCTGAATAAAGTCTTCTTAAGCACACATGAACATTCTGTGGTACAGACTATATGTTAATCTGTAAAACAAGACAAATAACCCAACTAAAAACTAGGCCAAAAAGTGAACAAACAATTCACCAAAGAAGAAACAGAATGGCAAATAACCATATAAAAAGATGCTCAACATCACTGGTAATTAGGCAAATACAAATTAAAGTCATAATGAAATGACACTAACACCCACTATAATGGCTATAATAAAAAATACAGGTAAAAACAAGTGTTGATGAGATTGGGGAAAACTGAAACCTTCATATATTGCTAGTGGAAATATAATACAGGAATGCTGGAAAACATTTTGACAGTTCCTTTAAAAGTTAAACATAAAATGACCTTACAAACCAGCTGATCATACCTACGTATCTACCAAGAGAAATGAAAACATATGTCCACAAAAAGACTTATAAACAAATATTTAAAGTAGCATTATCCATACTAACCAAAAAGTAGAAACAATCAAAATATCCATCAATTTGGTAAAAAACAAAATGTGATAAAGCTACATAGTGTAACACTATTCACCAACAAAAAGGAAGGAAGTACTAATTCACACCACAACATGAATGAACCACAAAATAAAACAGTGTAAGTGAAAGGTGGCAATTGAAAATAAACACTATCATATGATTCCATTTACAGGAAACCACTAAAATAGGCAAATCTATAGACAAAGATTATAGGGGCTGGAGATAAGAATGGGGATTGACCCACTGCTGGGCATACACACCAAGGAAGCCAGAACTGAAAGAAACACGGGTACCCCAATGTTCATCACAGCACTGTTTACAATAGACAGAACATGGAACCAACCTAGATGTCCATCCGCAGACAAATGGATAAGAAAGCTGTGGTACATATACACAGTGGAATATTACTCAGCCATTAAAAAGAATGCATTTGAATCAGTTCTAATGAGGTGGATGAAACTGGAGCCTATTACACAGAGTGAAGTAAGTCAGAAACAGAAACACCAATACAGTATATTAACGCATACATATGGAATTTAGAAAGATGGTATTGATGATCCTATATGAGAGACAGCAAAAGAGACACAGATGTAAAGAAGAGTCGTTTGGACTCTGTGGGAGTAGGCGAGGGTGGGATGATTTGAGAGAATAGCATTGAAACATGTATATTATCATCTGTGAAACAGATCACCAGGCCAGGTTTGATGCATGAGACAGGGTGCTCAGGGCTGGTGCACTGGGATGACCCTGAGGGATGGATGGGGAGGAAGGTGGGAGGGGGGTTAGGGATGGGGAACACATGTACCACCATGGCTGATTCATGTCAATGCATGGCAAAAACCACTACAATATTATAAAGTAATTAGCCTCCAATTAAAATAAACAAATTAATTTAAAAAAACAAACAAACAAAAAGAATGGGGACTGACATAATTCCCTGGCGGTCCAGTGGCTAAGGCTCTGAGCTTCTACTGCAGGAGGCATGAGGGCAATCCCTGGCCAGGGAACTAAGATTCCACATGCCATGGTACAGGAAGGGTAGAGGGGATACAACTGACTACAAATGGGCAAAAGGGATCTTTCTGAAGTGATATAAATGTTCTACAACTGGACTGTGATGAAAGTTGCACAACTCTGTAAATTTGCTAAAATTCATTATAAAAACAGGTGAGTTTTATGATATGTGCATTATCTATACCTTAATAAAACTGCTTAAAAAGACAGACACAATTCACAGGCTCCAACAATGTTTATCACACTTTTTGAATTTGTTCCAATCTTTCCACACTGTACAAACTCTTCTCTTCCCAACTTAAAATATCTCTACTATTCCTCAAAACTTTTAATCCCCTCCCTCTTAAGCATGTCTTTAGTATGTATAAACTTCACACATTTTTTTAATGGAATTCCTTCTTACTCTCTATCCACAGGAACATAAAAACCTACCCTGTACATGTAGGGTTACTGCACTGGTGAGTCCAAGACTTTTAATTTCTGTCTTTTTGCAGGGATGGGGAGTGATTACTTCATTGGCAATTTTAAAATTATCTTAAAGGCAGTCTGAAGGAGTGCAAGGGGATGCACTGAGGTGTCAAAAGGGAAATACAGACATGTAGTTTAATATACATTGGATATAATCTACTTACTATCTTGACTGTGTGAAATAGTACTCCAGTATGAACCAGAATTTATAAAGCTACTACCAATTCTGGGCCACACATTTTAAGGGGACTTAAACTGACAAAGAATGTTGCCAAAAGTGAATGACCTGCCTGGCCATATATCTAATAACCATAGTATGTGGAAAAAAAAAGTACAGGCATGGCCTCTGGTTTCCAAACTCACGAAGGGATGAGTTCACCTGAAATTAGCTCCACAGAGCAGAACTAAGATCAACGCATGAAAGTTATAGTAAACCAAAAATATGACTCATTGTATCATTACTAATTTTCTAACACCTTCGAACTACGTAACTCAGGAATTCTCTGGCGATCCAGTGGTTAGGATTCCACACTTTCACAACCAAGAGTATGGGTCTGATCCCAAGTCAGTGGCTCAGAAGTAAAGAATCTGCCTGCTAAGCAGGAGACTTCAATCCCTAGGTTCAGGAGAATCCACTAGAGGAGGAAATAGCAACCCACTTCAGTATTCTTGCCTGGGGAATGCCATGAACAGAGGAGTATGGGGGGCTACAGTCCATGGGATCACAAAAGAGTCCAACACAACTCAGCCACTAAACAACCACAGGAAACAAAGATTCTGCAAGCTGAGCAGTCGCACAGCAAAAATAAAACTAACAAACTCTGTTAAAGCAGAAAATAATACTACCCAACTGAGATTTTAAAAAATGACTTCCGTACTGGATGGACAACTAAATAGAATATTAGAAAAATAAGCATTTCTAAGTACTTTAAAAAGCTGTAGGTTATAAAAACTACTTTTCATACATGAGCATCATGAAATTGGTTTTTCCAAAAAAAAAAAAAAAATGTGTTAAATGAGAGCTTTTCCTGTATCAAGTGTAGTTTCCAAAAACTATCAGTACCATATTCTTTACTATTAAGTTCTCCTGTATAGTCTCTCTTTGTATTTAGTGAAAAATAACACTATATGTTTAAGTGTTGCAATATATTCCTCTGAAAGCTTATTAAAGGCTATACCACAAGGCAAAATATTTCCAGTGAACACTTCAAATAAAGCCAGTTATATTTATCATATAAATAGCTACACACTGAAATAGTGTACTTATGCATAAATTACTTACGTTTCTGTGTCTGATACCAATGATTCATTATTGCACACATCATTGAAGGTGTGAAGCTGATTCTATACAGAAAAGAAACATATTTTTCCAAAATTATTATTGCATGTTAGCAACTGGCAAGAAACACAGTTTGATGTATTTGATATGTAGATCAGAAAGCAATAATCAGATCAAAATTATGAAATATAAGATCATCAGATATATACTTCCCAATTAACCTATTTTGTTTATCATTTTTAAACATGAATTCACTCCACAAGCAATACTTGGGCTTTATTTCACTGGGAATGTTAGAAAAAAGCTGAATAAGGGAAAAAAATCACAAAAATTTAATGCAAAGCAGCAAGTAATGTGTCATTGTGTGCATGCCAAGTCACTTCAGTAGTGTCAGATTCTTTGCCACCCCACGGATTGTAGCCCGCCAGGCTCCTCTGCCATGGGGATTCTCCAGGCAAGAATACTGGAGTGGGTTGCCATGCCCTCCTCCAGAGGATCTTCCCAACCCAGGGACCAAACCGCCACCTCTTATGTCTCCTGCATTGGCAGACAGCTTCTTCACCACTAGTGCTACCTGAGAAGCCCAATGAATTTCAAGAAAGGCTCCCTAGACCTATACTTTTAAGATCTGATTTCGGAAACTGCAATTGTTTTCTACATTTACAGTGTAATACATGGGTAAAATCTAGCCACTTCAGAATAACTACACTACAAAAACAGGTAGTAAATATAAAGGAGTAAATCTAATACAGACCTTTGTAAACCAGAGTAAGCATATCCATTCTGAAAAATGCAGCTAACTACTTAGCTCTAAGTGAAATGTCATTCAAGAAGACAGATTCAAGAACACCAGATTCTTGCCACCGCTCCTCTGAGAGAAGCTAATAATATGTATTTCTCACCATTTAAAACAGTATTTGCTACTGTGCAAACCAAAAATTTCTGTTAGTCAAATTTGGCCTATGACCCAATTATCTGTGGCTTCTACCTGAAATGAATTAGTCCTTATAATCTTCAATTCTTTTTCTCCCTGAAAACACTGCTTTCTAAATGTAAAAAACTGAACAGCTAGGACTTCCCTGGTGGTCCAGTGGCCAAGACCCCATGCTCCAAATGCAGGGGGCCTGGGTTCAATTCCTGGTCAGGGAACTAGATCTCACACGCTGCAACTAAGATCTGGCACAATGAAATAAATAACAATAAATGTTTTTTTAAAAAAAGAAGGGGGAAATTTTACAAAAAATAACTACATATATATATATATATAAACTGAAGGAGTTGGACCTGGAAATCAGAAAGACCTAAGGTATAAATCCTTCCAAGTCCCTGCATCTTCACATTTAAAACAGGAGGAAAGAGAACACATAAGAAATGATTTCTAAGGACCACACAAAGTAATGCACTTAAAGTCCTTAGCACAATGCCGAGCATGGCACAGGTGGCTCCATCAGCAGTAGGTATTATGATGATGATAATGACAGCCTGAGAAGACAAGCAAAAAATTACCAAAAATAAAACAAAAATAGCTTACAGTTATCTGACTCAGTCCAGCCAACCTCATAGTCAAAGTAGGTGACATAAAGTACTTAAATGCAAGATCTAGGCTTTCTTTATCAAAGCACAACGTCGTGTCCAATGGTTCTTTCACTGTGCTCCACATTAAGTCAGCCATGTTGCGAGCCGCACTCTGCCTTAACTCCTGATCAGAGAGCTTGCATAAATACCTGAAATGATTGAGAAATACAACATACACAAAAACTTGCAAACTATTTCTTAATCCCACTTAAAAATTTAATAATATTCCTTTGCTCCCTAACTTCAAAATGTTTAGTACAGTAGAACCTGACATCCTGGGATTAATATCCCCAATCTAAACTATTTCTAAGTGATGCTTCAAGGATTGTGACCTGTGGCAATGTGTCCTTTGCTGAGAGTTCAACATGAATCAGAAACGGCAAAGTCCAAACCAACATAGAAGGTGGGTGGAGGGAGGGAAGGAGGAAGAAACTACACAGAGACAAGTGGTTTAACATCAGATTCCGTACCCGCACCTCCAATAAAGCTTTCTATTCTCTAATACCTGTCATGTATATATACAGCTCTTGCTTTTAATAAGTTTCAGTTAACTTCATACAAACAACATATCTACTTCCTGACACAGCCAAAATCCTTCAAAATGTGTACATTTTAAACAGCATTATTTGGGTTTCAAAAATCACAATCCACTGGTTTTCCTCTCAGGCCCTATCTATATTATTTGGTTGGTTCCTCCTCCTCTACCCAACCTTTCAACATTACTGCTCCTCAGGGCTCATAATGGATTGCAAAAAGACTCTATATCCCTCCCATCACTTCATACAGCAGTCTTTGCAATGTGACTTCGCCACTCTTCCTATCAAAAGTGTCATTTCTCTATTTCCTTGCATCTGAACTTTGCCATGAAAGTACCTTTGGCCAATGGCACAAAGAAATGTGACACAGCAGAAGCTTAAAAGCATTTGGGCTTGCTCTCTATTGCTGGGAACTCTTCAACTACCAAGAAAATGGACTCAGGAAAGCCTACTGGATGAAAGACACATAGTTAATGCCCCAAATAAAATCCAGCCAAATGCCAAAATATGTATGAGCACCTCTCTCCACCCGAGACCAATCCACCTGCCAACCACAAGACAAACGAATGAAGTTATCTATCCTAGAGCATCCAGGTCCAGCCAAGTCAACACAGATCGGAAGAGCTAACCAACCGGAGACCTGTGAGAAATGATAAATGGCCGTTATTTTAAGCTACTAGTGCTTAAAATAGTGCTGGGTGTTTTCTTACACAGCAAAAGCTACCTGATACAGGCCTCCATCCTAGATTCACTTCTATTCTCTTTTTACATTCTCTCCCTAGATGAGTTCATTTATTTACTCCAGAAGATTCTAAGAGTGATTCTTTATGCTGACAACTCCTAAATTAATGCTGTTGTTCTAAATTACATGCTTTTACTCCCAATTTCCTACTGTCACTTAAATGTCCCACAGGCATGTAAAAATGAAGTCTTTAAACTCTCCCAGTCTTTCCCATCTCAGTTAATGATACTAACTGCAACAAGAGGAATCAAGGAGAAGAGGGTTAAGTATCATCCACTATGCTATCCCTTTTCTTAAAATCCCACAATCATCAATCTTGTTGCTTTCATTCTCAACTATACCCAGTGAATCTGCAAAACGTAACAGTAACCTTGTACAAGTTTACTGCTTATCAACAATCCTAGAACAAGGATCCGTAACTTCTTTCCAGGACTGCCGCATTAACTTTTCAGTTGGTCTCCCAGCTTCTCCTTCAACCCTCCTATAATTTATGAGGCAATTTCCAAGCTACTGAAAGGCCAACCTCATCTTTTAAAAACCGCTATGAGGGCTTCCCTGGTGATCCAGTGGTTAAGAATTCATCTGCCAATGCAGTGGACACACTTTCAATCCCTGGTCCAGGACGACCCCATGCTGCAAGGCAGCTGAGCCCTGTGTGCCGCAACTACTGAAGCCTGCGAGCCTGGAGCCTGTGCTCTGCAACCAGAGGAGCCCCTACTCTCCACAAGCGGACAGAGCCCACGGGCTTGGAGCAGCGAAGACCCAGCACAGCCACCAATAAAACAACCAAATCTGTTTAGAAAATTAAGCTATTTAAAAAAAAAAAAAATCAGGATTCATCTACTTAAATAGACCCCACTGCTAAAAGTAAATTCAAATTCCTTGCAACAGCTTGACGGTCCTAAATAATTTTATCAATCATATCCATAATCGAACTTCCCTGTACATTATTCTCTACCAATCTACATCTAGTTTTTTAATGTCATATTCTTTCCAACTTCAAAGCCTATGTCTTTATGTTCCTTCTAGCTGAAATATGTCCTTCTAATTAATATCTGATGAGCAGATTCATGTTCTTCAGATGTCACCTTTCTGAAAGGCCTCATATTCTCTATCACCTTATATCTTTTCTTGCACAGGATTCAGCATTATCTGATTCTTTTCCTGATACTTTCTCCAATAACTTAGACAGTAACTGGAAAACAGTAGGCACTCAAATTTTTGCTAATGCAAGAATAAGAAAAATTATAAAGAACTCTTAAATATTATCAAGTAACACAATCTGAGAACATCAACAGCTTACATCCTACATTTAAACAATACAATTTTTTCTCTATCTTCATCATAGGTTTCGTTCATAGGTTAGGACTTACAAAACACAAGTATCACTTGCTCCTCAATGAGACCTTCTCCATACCCACAGTTACCAATCATGACCCACCTACTAGAACTCTCAATCCATTCTTGTCATTATTTTTCTCTGTAGTACTCATGAATTTTTTTATTTTTTAATTAATTTATTTATTTTAATTGGAGGTTAATTATAATATTGTAGTGGTTTTTGCCATACATTGACATGAATCAGCCATGGGTGTACATGTGTTCCCCATCCTGAACCCATCCCCCCCCCCACCTCCCTCCCCATCCCATCCCTCAGGGTCATCCCAGTGCACCAGCCCTGAGCACCCTGTCTCATGCATTGAACCTGGGCTGGCGATCTATTTCACAGATGATAATATACATGTTTCAGTGCTATTCTCTCAAACCATCCCACCCTCGCCTTCTCCCAACAGAGTCCAAAAGACTGTTCTTTACATCTGTGTTTCTTTTGCTGTCTCACATATAGGGTCATTGTTACCATCTTTCTAAATTCCATGTATATGCGTTAATATACTGTATTGGTGTTTTTCTTTCTGACTTACTTCACTCTGTATAATAGGCTCCAGTTTCATCCACCTCATTAGAACTGATTCAAATGCATTCCTTTTAATAGCTGGTATATGACTTTCTAATGGACTCCACTATTTTTATTGTGTACACAGACTATACAAAAGGAGGTAATTTTTCTTCTCTGCTATATTCCCTGTGCCTATAAAACTTCATATATATTTGCTTACTGAATAAATATAGCTGAATATCATGGAGCCACTGTTAATCTCTCATTTTTTATACTCATGGAAAAAAATTCCAACATGAATTGCTTAAAAGTAAACATTAAATACAAAAATACATATGTTCATTAAAAACTATAAATTGTCAATTAAATTTTCTCTGGAGAATGTGAATACAAAGGACTTTCAAACAATATAATTCTGTACTACTATATGAACAGTTTAAACACTACTATATTGACAACAAGGGGAGAAAAGTTAAACTTACCTGATAACGTATGTCCTAAAAGGAATAATGTGCTGCATGACAGCAGGGATATGCAGCCATATTCTAATCTATAAAGAAACATAAAAGCAATATTAATGTATAATGAATATATGAAATACATGTCTTTAAGAACAAGAACATTTAGTATTTTGCTACATCTAAAACCTAAATATTTTGTAAAGGATAAACTAAGAAATATGACTGAACACATACAAGTAGTTTAACCTATACATTTTTAATACATATACCTAAAATCAACCTGAAGAATTACTATCAGCATCTTGATAAAAAGGGAGAACCATCAACCCAAGAAGTATCTTACTACCTGCTATTCTATACCTCTTTGCATGGTAGCAACCCAAATACAATAGAACTATATAATTTTTTCATAAATCATCTTAGTTTTTTAAATTATATATTTATTTATTTATTAGGCTATGTTGGGTCTTAGTTGCGGCACTCCAGCTTCTCTCTAGATGTGGCACACAGGCTCAGTGGTTGTAGTGTGCAGATGAGTTTCCCCATGGCATGTGGCATCTTAGTTCCTTGACCAGGGATTGAACCCATGTCTCCTGTGTTGACAGATGGATTATTAACCACTGAGCCACCTGGAAAGCCCTATATGTCAATTACACATTAATTTTTTTTAAAAAATGACAAGGAGGCAGAACTTGCTTTACCACATAACAAGACTTCTTTAAAAGAAGCAGAAATTAAGATAGTATGAAAAACAGCACAAGATTAATTAAATAGACAAATGGAACATACTAGAAATCCGAGACTATGCTCAAAAAGACACATAAAGATACTTGATTTATGACAAAATGATGCTGCAAAACAAAGAGGAAAGAACTGTCTTTGCTACAAAGTGACAGGACCAGTAGTTGGCTATATGAAAAGAAAATGAATCCTAATCCCTCATATACACCACACACATTCAATTACCATGGAATTACAGGCCAAAATGACAAAGTAACATAAAAAAACTTCCAGAAAATGGAAAAATATCTTCATAACCTGAGAATAAGATTTTTTTAACCACTAATGAAAATATTAACCATAAGGAAAAAATTTCTTATAAATTATACATCATTAAGATTAAAAGCAATCCTTAATGAAAATCCAAATTACAATGAGCTGTCACCTCACATAATTCAGAATGGCCATTATCAGAAAGACTACAGATAACAAATGCTGGAGAGAGTAGAGAAAAGGAAACCTTCCTGCAGCATAGGTGGCAATGTAAATTGGTGAAGCCACAATGAAAAAGTCTAGAGATTCCGATAAAAACTAAAAACAGTTATCACATGATCCAACAATCCCACTTCTGGATATACATTCTAAAATGAAAGAAAAAAAAAAACCTCTAATTCAGAAGGATACATCCATCCCCAATGTCCACAGGAACACTATTCACAATAGTGAAGACATGGAAGTAATCTAAATGTCCATCGATAGACGAATGAATAAACAAAACAGGGTACACACATTTGTTGCTGTGGTTCAGTTGCTAAGTACAACTCTTTGTGACCTCATGAATTGCAGCATGTCAGGCTCCTCTATCCTCCACTATCTTCCAGAGTTTGCTTAAATTCATGTCCACTGAGTTGATGGGGCTATCTAACCATCTCATCCTTTGCCGTGCCCTTCTCATTTTGCCTTAAATCTGTCCCAGTATCAGGGACTTTTCCAATGAGTTGGCTCTCCGCATCAGGTGGCCAAAGTACTGGAGCTTCAGCATCAGCATCAGTCCTTCCAATGAAAATTCAGGGTTGATCTCCTTTAAATTTGCCTGGTTTGATCTTGCTGTCCAAGGTCTTCATCACCATGATTTGAAAGCATCAATTCTTCAGTGTTCAGCCTTCTTTCCTGTCCAACTCTCACACCTGGAGACTACCAGAAAAAACGTATCTTTGACTATGCAAACCTTTGTCGGCAAAGTGATATATCTGCTCTTTAATACATACACTCTCTAGGTCTGTCATAGCTTTCCTTCCAAGGAGCAAGCATCTTTCAATTTCACGGGACTAGTCACTAGCCACAGTGATTCTGGAGCCCAAGAAGATAAAATCTGTTTCCATTTCCACTTTCCCCCCTTCTATTTGCCATGAAGTGATGGGACCGGGTACCAATCTTAAGATTTTTTACAATCAAATTACAAGCCAACTTTTTCATTCTTCTCTTGCACCTTCATCAAGATGCTCTTGAGTTACTCTTCACTTTCTGACATTAGAATGATATCTGCATATTGAGACTGTTGCTATTTCTCCTGGCAATCTTGATTTGAGCTTGTCATTCATCCAGCCCAGCATTTTGCATAATGTACCCTGCACAGAAATTAAATGAGCACAGTGACAATATACAGCCTTTTCATATTCCTTTCCCAATTCTGAACCAGTCCTTTGTTCCATGTCTGGTCCTGTTGCTTCTTGACCCTCATACAGGTTTCTCAGGAGACAGGTAATGTGGTCTGTTATTCCCATCTCTAAGACTTTTCCACAGTTTGTTGTGATTCACAAGTCAAAGGCTTTAGCGTAATCAATGAAGCAAAAGTAGTTATTTTTCTGGAATTCTTGTTCACAGCACTTTAACAGAATCATTTAGCATTTGAAACAGTTCAGCTGGAATCTGTCACCCCCACTAATTTTGTTCATAGTAATGCTTCCTCAGACCCACTTGATTTCACTCTCCAGGATGTCTGGCTCTAAGTGAGTGGCCAAACCATCTTCATTATCTGGTGATTAAGACTTCTTGCATAGTTGTGTATTCTTGCCTCCTCTTCTTTATCTCTTCTGCTTCTGATAGATCTTTACCATTTCTGTCCTTTATCAGGCCCATCCTTGCATGAAATGTACCCCTGATATCTCCAATTTTCTTGAAGTGATCTCTAGTTTTTCCCATCTAATTGTTTTCCTCTCTTTCCTTGCATTGTTCATTTAAGGCGGCCTTCTCATCTCTTCTTGCCATTCTCTGGAACCCTGCATTCAGTTGGGTATATCTTTCCCTTCTCCCTTGCTTTTGGCTTCTTTTTCCTAAGCTCTTTGTAAAGCCTCCTCAAACAGACAAACAGCCTTCCTGCATTTCTTTTTCTTTTGGATGGTTTTGGTCACTGCCTGCTGTACAATGTGACAAACCTCCATCCATAGTTCTTCAGGCACTCTATCACATCTACTCCCTTCAATCTGTTTGCCACCTCAACTGTATAATCATAAAGAAGTTGATTTAGGTCATACCTCAACTATCTAGGGGTTTTCCCTACTCTCTTCAACTTAAGCCTGAATTTTGTAAGGAATCCATAATCTGAGCCACAGTCAGCTCCCGGTCTTGTGTTTGCTGACTGTACTGAGCTTCTCTATCTTTGGCTGCAAGTAACATAATCAATCTAATTTCAGTACTGACCATCTGGTGATGTCCACATGTAGAGCCTCTTGGGTTGTTGGAAAAGGGTTTTTACTATGACCAGCAGGTTCTCTTGACAAAATCTCAGCCTCTGCCCTGTTCATTTTGTATTCCAAGTCCAAACTTGCCTGTCAAACTCCTGACTTCCCACTTTTAATCCTACTTCCTAATCCCTATGACAAAAAGGACACCTTTTTTTGGTGTGTTTTCCAAAAGGTCTTGTAGGTCTTCACAGAACCAGTCAACTTCAGTTTCTTCAGCATCAGTAGTTGTGGCACAGACTTAGATTCCAGTGATGTTGAATGGTTTGCCTTTGAAACAAATTGAGACCATTCTGTCATTTTTAAGACTGCAACCAAGTGCTGCATTTTGGACTCTTATTGACTATGAGGGTTATTCCACTTCTTTCAATGATTCTTACCTACAGCAGTAGATATAATGGTAGATATAATGGTCATTTGAATAAATCTGACCATTCCCATCCATTTCAGTTCACTAATTCCTAAGATGTCAATGTTCGATCTTACCAATTCCTCCTTGACTATATCCAGTTTACCGTAATTCATGGACGTAACATTCCAGGTTCCTACGCAATACAATTCTTTATGGCATCAGACTTTATTTTCACCACCAGATGAGCATCATCTGAGCTCACCACATCTCACCACAATTGAGCATCATTTCTGCCTTGACGTAACCACTTCATGGAGAAGGCAATGGCACCCCACTCCAGTACTCTTGCCTGGAAAATCCCATGGACGGAGGAGCCTGGTGGGCTGCAGTTCATGGGGTTGCAAAGAGTTGGACATGACTGAGCGACTTCACTTTCACTTTTCACTTTCATGCACTGGAGAAGGAAATGGCAACCCACTCCCAGTGTTCTTGCCTGGAGAATCCCAGAGATGGCGGAGCCTGGTGGGCTGCCGTGTATGGGGTTGCACAGAGTTGGACACGACTGAAGTGATTTAGCAGCAGCAGCAACCCCTTCATTCTTTCTGAGCTCTTAGTCAATTGTCCTTTGCTCTTCCCCAATAGTATACTGGACATTCTAACCTAGGGGGCTCAGCTTACGGTGTCATACCTTTTTGCTTTTTCATACTGTTCATGGGGTTCTCAAGGCAAGAATACTGGAGTGGATTCCTATTTCCTCCTCTAATGGACCACATTTTCTTTGAACTCTTCACTATGATCCATCCATCTTGGGTGGCCCTGCACAGTGTAGCTCATAACTTCACTGATTTACACAAGCCCCTTGGCCACGAGACTATGATCCATTAAGTGGGGGTTGTGTGTGTGTGTGTGTATATAATATATATATATGATAGAATATTACTAAACCATTAAAAAAAAAAAAACTTGCAATTTGCAGCAACATGGGAATGGACCCAGACATTATCATACATAGTAAAGAAAGGCAGGCAGAGAAAGACAAATTCTATATGATATCACTCATACACAGAATTCAAAAAAATAATACAGATCAACTTCTGTACAAAATAGAACACTTATGATTACCAAAGGGAAAGGTGAGAGGGAGGGATAAATTGGGAGTATGAGATTAACATCTACTTCAGCTTCATTGACTATGTGAAAGCCTTTGACTATGTGGCTCACAAAAAACTGTGGAAAGTTCTTTGAGAGACAGGAATACCAGACAACATTATGTTTCCTGAGAATTCTATATGTGTGTCAAGAAGCAGTAGTTAGACTCTTACATGGAACAACTGACTGGCTGATAATTAGGAAAGGAGTACAAAAAGGCTATATACTGTCTCTCTATTTATGCAACTTCTATGCAGAATACATCATGCAAAATGCTGGGCTGGATAAATCACAAGCTAGAATCAAGACTGCCAGAAGTACGAACATCCTCAGATATGCAGATTATACCACCCTAATGGCAGACTGTGAGGAGGAACTAAAGAGCCGCTTGATCAAGGTGAAAGAGGAGAGTGAAAAAGCTGGCTTAAAACTCAACATTTAAAAAAACTAAAATCATGGCATCTGGTCCCATCACTTCATGCAAATAGAAAGGGAAACTGTGAGAGCAGTGACAGACTTATTTTGGGGGGCTCCAAATCACTGCAGACTGTGACTGCAGCCATGAAATTAAACGATGCATCCTCCTTGGAAGGAAAGCTATAACAAACCTAGACAGCATATTAAAAAGCAGAGATATCACTTTGCTGACAAAAGTCTGCATAGTCAAGGCTATGGTTTTTCCAGCAGTCATGTACAGATGTGAGAGCTGGACCATAAGAAAGTCTGAGCACCAAAGAATGGACATGAATTTGAGCAAACTCTGGGACACAGTGAAGGACAAGGAAGGCTGGCGTGCTGCTGTTCATGGGGTCACAAACAGTCAGACACAACTGAGCAACTGAACTACAACAATGAGATTAACAGATACATACCACAACTTAGATATATATAAGGGGTTATAAACAATAAGGACTTCCCTGGTGGTTCAGTGGTAAAGAAGTTGCCTGCCAATGCAGAAGACATGGGCTAGATCTCTGGTCTGGGAAGATCCCACATGCTGGAGAGCAACTAAGCAAGCCCTTGTGTCACAACTACATACATGAGCCCATGTTCCACTGCAGCCCACTCACCCTAGAGCCTGTGTATCAGAACAAGAGAACACACCACAACAAGAAGCCAGCCTCAACTCACTGCAACTGCAGAAAACTGCATGCAACAGTGAAGACCCAGCACAGCCAAAAATATCAATAAACAAAAATTTTTTAAAATAAACAGCAAGCATTTACTGTATAGCACATGGGACTATGTTCAGGATCTTGTACTAAAGTGAAAATGAAGCTGTATACTTAAAACTAACGTAATATTGTAAATCAACTATTTGTTGTTTCATTTGCTAAGTTGTATCTGACTCTTTGCGAGCCCATGGACTGTAGCCCCCCAGGCTCCTGTCCATGGGATTTTTCAGGCAAGTGGACTGCCATTTCCTTCTCTGGGAGGTCTTCTCAGCCTAGGGATCAAATCCACTACTACTGCGGCGTCTCCTGCATTACAGATGAACTCTTTACCACTGAGCCAGTTATATTAAAAATAATCATCTTTAAAAGACACAAGAGAATGGAAAGCAAAATCAGAGTTGAAGAAGGTATTAGCAATCCATGGATGTTAGGCAAAAGACTTGTATAAAAAACATACCAGGAATCTCCATATACCAGTAAGGGAAAGGCAAACAACTTGATTTTTTAAATGAATTTAATAAACCTGAACTGACACTTCTCAAAAAATATTCAAATGGCTAATAGCCCATGAAACTGTGTTCAATTTCTTTAGTCATTTAAAAATACAAAAGGAGACCATAATGAGACACCACTACTCATTCATCAGTAGTAAGAACACTAGATGTTTGCTTGGATATGGAGCAATGGGAAACCTCAATCCTGGTAGGAGTATAAATACAATCACTTAGGGAAACCTTAGCATTAATCAGTAAGAGTGATTTTATGTATAACTTGTCATCAACAAATTCCACTACTAGATATATATCAAAATAAAACATGCATATATGCACCAAAAGACATGTAAGAGGTTGCTGACAGCACATAACTATTAATAATCTAAATGTCCAACACCAGTAAAACACATCAATGGAAGTGTATTTTAAAAGAGTATTATACAACAATGAAATTGAGCTACTTCAGCTATATGCAATATCAATTTTAAATAAAACTAGCCATACACGAGGAGAAGGCAATGGCAACCCACTCCAGTACTCTTGCCTGGAAAATTCCATGGACTGAGGAGCCTGGTGAGCTGCGGTCCATGGGGTCGCTACGAGTCAGGCACAACTGAGCGACTTCACTTTCACTTTTCACTTTCCTGCATTGGGGAAGGAAATGGCAATCCACTCCAGTGCTCTTGCCTGGAGAATCCCAGGGACAGAGGAGCCTGGTGGGCTTCCGTCTATAGGGTCGCACAGAGTCAGACACGACTGAAGCGACTTAGCAGCAGCAGCAACAGCCATACATGAAAAATGCATTATGTGTAATTTCATATACATGGTTTGGTTCAGTTCAGCCACTCAGTTACGTCCAACTCTTTGTGACCCCATGGACTGCAGCACGTCAGGGGACTGCAGCACGTCAGACTTCCCTGTCCATCACCGACTTCCAGAGCTTGATTAAAGTCATGTCCATCAAGTCGGTAATGCCATCCAACCATCTCACCCTCTGCCTACAATTTTTCCCAGCACCAGGGTCTTTTCAAATGAGTCAGTTCTTCGTATCAGCTGGCCAAAGTATTGGAGTTTCAGCTTCAGCATCAGTCCTTCCAATGAATATTCAGGACTGATTTCCTTTAGGATTGACTGGTCTGATTTCCTTGCAGTCCAAGGGACACTCAAGAGTCTTCTCCAACACCACAGTTCAAAAGCATCAATTCTTCGGTGCTCAGCTTTCTTTATAGTCCAACTCTCTCATCCATACATGCAGTGCAGTGAAAGTCCCTCAGTCGTGTCCAACTCTTTGCAACTCCACGGACTATAAAGTCCATGTAATTCTCCAGGCCAGAATCCTGGAGTGGGTAGCCTTTATCTTCTCCAGGGGATCATCCCAACCCAGGGATCAAACCCAGCTCTCCTGCATTGCAGGAGAATTCTTTACCAGCTGAGCCACAAGAGAAGCCCTTACATGACTACAAGTCATCCATACATGACTACTGGAAAAACCAAAGCCTTGACTAGTCGGACCTTTGTCAGCAAAATAAAGTCTCTGCTTTTGAATATGCTATCTAGGTTGGTCATAGCTTTTCTTCCAAGAAGCAAGCGTCTTTTAATTTCACGGCTGCAGTCACCATCTGCAGTGATTTTGGAGCCCAAACAGTAAAGTCTGTCACTGTTTCCATTGTTTCCCCATCTATTTGCCATGAAGTGATAGGACCAGATGCCATGATCTTAGTTTTTTGAGTGTTGAGTTTTAAGTCAACTTTCTCACTCTCCTCTTTCACTTTCATCACCAGGCTCTTTCGTTCTTCTTCACTTTTTGCCATAAGGGTGGCGTCATCTGCGTCTCTGAGGTTACTGATATTTCTCCCGGCAATCATGGTTAACCATACATGGTTAACAAGGGACAAAACTAAATTATAGTATTTAAGGCTATAAGCTTAAGTAATAAAACAGTAAAGAAAAGTAAGAAATAAAAATATGAATTGTGTTTACCTTTAAGGGCAAAGAGATGGGATAGTGACTTAGAGGAATCATAAAGGAGGCTTCTGGGGAGTTAACAGTGTTTTGTTTCTTGGCATAGTAGTGGTTAGAAGGGTAGTGATTAGAAGGGTATTCACTTTGCTAAATCATAAACCTTATTCTGTGCACTCTTCTGTTTGAATGTGTATTTCAAATTTTTTTTAAAAGGTTAACACATTCAATTATATACAAGATACATTAGATGAAAATAGGTACAGTGATACCTTTTATTAGCAGATAAAGACATCAACAAATAAAAGTGTAAATGAAAATGACAAGGGAAAATGTCAACATTGGAAAGAAATTTTTAATAGAAAGAGCTACCACTTGTTGATCCCTTAATATTCTCATTCTGATAGATGAAAAGAGTGAAGTTTATAATGTAATCAAAATTAGATAAAAAGTGGGCTTCCCTGATGGCTCAGTGGTAAAGAATCCGCTGCCAATGCATGAGACACAGGTTCGATCCTACGTCCAGGAAAATCCCACATGCTGTGGAGCAACTGAGCCCATGCCAAGAGAAACCACTGCAATGAGAAGCATGGAAACTGCAACTAAAGACTAGCCTCCACTCGCCACAGCTAAAGAAAAGCTACACACACCCAACACAGCCAAAAAATAAAAAGTAAATAAATTTTTTAAATAAATAAAAAGTATTAAATAATACTAAGCAAACAATACCAAAAAGATAGTACAACAGAACTACAATTCAAGCCCAGAATTATTTCTCTGTAAAATCTACATTCTTTATACTATTATAATGCAAAACATTATAAGAATCAAATTCCAAACACTATTAATCATATAATATAGGTCCTTCTTCTTTCCTTACTGTTAGTGCAGCCAAAAAATAAATAAATAAATAAATGAGACTTAAACCACCAGGGTTTATAATTTATAATGCTCCACTAAAGGAAAACTACTCTGCTCTAAATCAATTTGTATGTGATAAGAAAATTCTAAAATTTAAAGGCCTAAAAAGTGATGTCTATTTCAACTGCTTAAACTGATCACCAAGTGCTTTCTATAAACTTCAGGCAGAGTGGTCAAAACCACAAGAAAGGTCAGAAATCATGCCAAAACTCATACTGCTTTAAATGTCCAAACTCTGAAAAAAATTAACTACAGGGTCTGCAGAAAACTTAATTACCAAAAAACCCCGGAAATTTAAGCTCCTAATTGCACCAAAGTATTAACTGTATTTAGAAAAACAGAATGAAAAGGGCAAAATCAAAAAATATTTTCTTATGAGGAAACGGTGCCAAATGATAGTTACCTATTCAAGTTATAAAATCTTTGGTTGGAAAGTACATTATGTTATACTCTCAGGAAAAAAACACATCATTTTAGTATCCAAACAATTACATTATTAATTAAAACAGTATGACTAATTTTAACTTTGGTTTAATGGTCTCAGTTGAGCTACAAGATTAATGTTATGCAAATCGACAAGAGCCCATAATTAACTGTCACAAAAAGGCTGGGAACAGAAAACTGAAAGAGAATTCAAACTTTTTCTCTAGTAAAGGATTCCTTTTAAAGAGAGAGTAATAAATTAGTCTTTAATAAGACTTCCGTAATAGATTTTAACCAAGAATTAGTAAAATTATTTCAAGAAATAAATTTAATTAAGGTAATATTCCTAAGGAAAATAGTTGATAAATTATTTTGTGAATTTTTGATATCAAACTCAGTCAAACACCTTGTCTAAATTTATTACAGCTTAAAATTAAAATGTCAACACAGGATTCACTCAAAATTTTACTTTTTCCTTTTTCTACCAAAGGAAGCCAAAATGAACAGGACTTCCTTTCAAAGTCAATCAGATTAACACAATTAAGTCTTAATAACAGCTACAATAAATAACAGCTATCAGTAACTAAGTACTTACTATTTATCAAGTACTATTAATAAGAATTTTAAATCTATCTTAAAATCTCACCACCATCTTTAAAGGCAGATCACCATACTTATCATTCCCATTCTACAAATTAAAAAATTGAAGCTCAGATTTAGAATTCAAACACAATTATTAATCCAAATGCCAACTATGAATTCAAAGCATATATTCCTAACCTACAAAGCTACATTGCCGTTACAGGTAGTATTTTCAACCTATCCAAGGAACCAAGGAATCTCGGGGCTAAAAACAGTTCAAATATGGAAATGCAAGTATTCAAAACATTTTAGAAAGTCAGTGTCCTTTCCAGTGTACTTCTACACTGGAAACAATGAAACAAAGTTATTTTGTTGGGTCTTTTTTTTTTTGGGGGGGGGTCTTTTTTACACCTTGTATTTTTATTTTACATACACACTTGAAATATTTCAGAGTAGTTATTACTTACAGTGAGTCAGTTAACACAAGAATTCTGGCTTTGGCAAAGTTAGATTTAAATTTTACTGTACAATTTTTTTAAAATGATGACCAAAATAAAAGGTTATTTCAGGTTAAATTTTAATATACAGACAACAAAAAGTATTTGTTTCTGCACATATTGTGCTTCACAGTATCTAACTGAAGAATTATCTTCTTTAAAAACGAAAAAAGAAATGTTAGCTTTTCACCTGTACTACAGAGGGAAGTCAAACACACTGTAATAAAGCCCTGGGCTAGGCTATACATTATTTGAGAAACCAAAAACCCTAAGTAGTCAAAAATCTACCAGTACAAAATTCCAGACAAGGAAAGCTAAAAATCAGCATAAGACTGTACAAAGCTATCCACGTTATCTTTCAAACAAAAGAGGTAGATAAATTTATAATTTTACTTAAATTCATTAATTTTTTCTGGTGATGCCACACAGCTTGTGAAATCTTACTTCTCCGACCAGGAATTAGACCCAGGCCATGCAGTGAGAGCACTGAGTCATAACCATTGATACAAATTTTAATTTTACTTTAGTGAAGACTGAAAAAAAAAAAAGATTTCTATACTCAACTTTTCCAAAGCATAATCCAGAAAAAAAAAGAGTATTATACATAACAAATCGCTCAAAACCTTTTTCTGGACATATAAATGCATGATATTAATATAATAGGCTTTGTTTCCAAGATTAAAATCAATAATCAATTAAAATCAATAATCAATTTCAAACAATACTTACATTAGACACAACTGTAATAAATGCATGTGCTATCAGAAATGGTAAAGTTTCAGGAGTTCCATATTCAAAGCAGTCCTTCATAAGAGAAAGGCCATTTTTTCCACAAAACAAACACACATAACGAAGCAAATGCAATGGTACTTCTACATCCTGAAGAAAAAAATAAAATTATTTTTAAACTTATGAAGTAATTTTCATTTTATTACCAATACTAGAAAGATACTGGTCAGACATAAACTCAGACATGTATGAACAAAATAATAAAGATTTCCATAAATCTAAAAATGAAAAAAGATAAGCACTTACATTCATATCACAGAATGCCCCTAAAATGTTGCTTTCTTGGGTTGATATGTCCTGATTAAGAAGAAGAAAAAAAAAGGTAAATGAAATTCCATCACACTACCACATGACCATCTTTTAAAACCACAATTATTTAAGGACCGATTTTCTAAAAACTCAGATTTTACAACTATTACTCTTCATGAACAGTAGTATTCCAATTGAAGTTAATATGATTCAATTCTAAAGTATACTTTAACTCTTCTCCAAAGGAATCGAACCAACATGGACTGGAATGGGTGAATTTAACTCAGATGACCATTATATCTACTGCTGTGGGCAGGAATCCCTTAGAAGAAATGGAGTACCCAACATGGTCAATGAAACAGTACTTGGAACAATCTCAAATATGACAGAATTATTTGTTTGTTGAATGGTTCTATGAAGACCTACAAGACCTTTTAGAACTAACACTCAAAAAAGATGTCCTTTTCATTATAGGGGACTGGAATGCAAAAGTAGGAAGTCAAGAAACACCTGGAGGAACAGGCAAAATTTGGCCTTGGAATACGGAAAGAAGCAGGGCAGAGGCTAATAGAGTTCTGCCAAGAGAACGCACTGATCATAGCAAACACCCTCTTCCAACAACACAAGAGAAGACTCTACACAGGGACATCACCAGATGGTCAACACCAAAATCAGACTGATTATATCCTTTGCAGCCAAAGATGGAGAAGCTCTATACAGTCAGCAAAAACAAGACCTGGAGCTGACTGTGGCTCAGATCATGAACTCCTCATTGCCAAATTCAGACTCAAACTGAAGAAAGTGGGGAAAACCCCCACTAGACCATTCAGGTATGACCTAAATCAAATCCCTTATGATTATA